>NW_025920593.1:0-48505 GCF_902686445.1 Sciurus carolinensis | reverse complement strand
CTAGGTGAAATCCATTTGATGAAGCCTTCACCTTGGCCAGCAACCAGTCTCAGTGGTGACAGGATGGACAGACCAGCTCCCAGAACCACCCCAACTCCTTGAGTCCTCCCAGTGTCCCAGGAAGAGGGCTATCTCCATTGTCTTCCCTGACAGGGAGCTCCAGCCACTTTGTTATGTTGATGCACCAGTGGGAAATGCCAGGGGTCAGTCAGGAGAAACAGTACACTCCTGTAAAGGATCAGGGCAAGAGGTGGACTCATCACACTGACCAGTCCACAAGTTCTGCTTGTTTTCTGTGTTGTGACTAAGCTTCTCCCCACATCACCTGCACATTACAGCAGGAAGCTTATAATTGTGCAAACAGAAAAATGCCCCAGAGACATCCTGGTTCTCATTCTCAGGACCTGTGGTACATTATCTGGCCCCTCAAAGGAACTTTGTAGATGGAATGAAGTTAAGGTTCTGAATGTGGAGAGGTAATCCAGGAGGCCCAGGGGACCTGATGTCACCCCAACTTCTTAACAAATGGAAGCAAGAGGCTAAGAGTCAGAGACAGACCAGATAGCTGCTCTCTTGTTCCAAAATGTTCCTTCCCACCCCTGTGTCTTCAGGCCTGTGAGGACAGGAAGCCCACACCAGCCAAACATGCCTGTGTCTCCCTCTCCCTTCATTGGCTTCCACCCAGAATCACACCTCTTCTTTCTGTTGCTGGATCTGCTCAGAGCAGCTCTGGTGTGGCAGGGCCCCTCCTGCTTTGGTCTCAGTGCCCCTATGCCCTTCTACATTGCAGATTCATGCCCTCAGACATGCTGGCACAGAGCCTCCTGGTGGCCCACTCAGAGCACAGGGTCCACCACTTTTTCTGTGTGCTTGAAGTCTGGGTTTCTTGGTTATATTGAGAAGATGGAAATCCAGATACAGCATGCCTTGTTCTAACCAGCTCTGCAACTTACAACCTGAGTGAACTTGGGTTGGCTGATGAACTTCCCTGGCCCTCAATGGCCTTATGTGTAAATGGGGTGTCATGAAAGAACCTAATTCCTAGGGCTTGGGGGAGTAAGTCTGATGCACACAAACCCTCTTAAAGTGTCCCTGTCCCCTGGTGCACCCTCGACAATGTGTACGTTCCAGCACCACAACATGACCATTCCCCAATTTCTGAAGGTCTGCTACTGACTGACAATCTGGGTATGGCTGTCAGGGTCTTTCTCAACCTTCTGCTATCCAGGCTGTGTAGACCATTTGCTCTGCTGTGGCCCTGGAACTTGTTTGGCAGCACTGTGATGAGCACAGACTCTGGACTGGCCTCATGAGTCTCCAGATCTTGAATAACCCTCTCCTGGGAGGGGTGTCTTCAGCATGCTGCACCACAGACAAACACTCTGTGTTCCCAGCCTTATCCAAGGGTCCAATGAACAAACTTCACATGCAGCCTTGGCCACTGAGTCACTCCATATGCCAAGGAGGCATGGCCTTTCCACAGTTCTATGGCAGGACTCAAGGTCAGTAGCCTCAGGAGCATTCCCTTTACCTCTGGCTCCTGTCCATTCCTACACCCCACTGCTGAACACAGGTCCAGAGGACTTTGAACCCTGGCAATGCCAGAGGAGACTCAGCACATCCAAGAATGACCAGGGTACCTTGGATAGTGGGGTTGTCCACATTAATGGGGATGCTCCCTCTCCCTTGGGAGCTGCTTCAGAAGCAGCCCAGACACCCACAATAGCAGAACCCTTAGGCCTCACCCAGGCCCTATGCCCAAACTCAGCACAGACTGTGGTTCACTGAGGGACATGGGTTCTGTTCCTGGACACAGGGTTGCTTGTGGAGGCACTTCCTCTCTTCCCACCTCTGCCTCAGCTCCTCCTTCCTCACTTCTTCTTTCCTTTTTCTTTCCAGGCTCCCCTCCAGGTGGCTTCTGCCTCCCACCAGAGTGATCCCAACTCCCAGGTGTCTGAGCAAGCTTCCAACCCCTCTGATGTTCCAGCCCCCTCTTCCATAATTTCTGGACATTTCTCTGAATTCTCTGGTATTGCCATGGTTCCTTCTTCTCACCACTGACAAGAAAGTGTAACAGAAATGGGAAACACAGGAAAACCCTCAATTAATGGCACCCTGGACCTTCAGCAGGATACACCCTGGAACATTCTCCTGAAATCCTCCTGCTGATGCTACCCAGTAAACCCTTTTTAGGATGTAGCATAAGTCCATGTCTTCTCCATTCTGGAAAATTCCAAGAGTAGAATCAGGAGTGGTGACTGCTCTGAATGGGAGTGGGCCTGGTGATGTGCAACTGAGTGGAGGGCATGTCCACACTCTGCACTGTGCTACTGTGTGACCTTCTCATGATGAGTATGTCAAACAGGCTCCTCCTCTCTCTATTAGACATATTGGGCATGACCCACCTTCAAGAGTCTCCCAGGTCCTTTTCTGACTCCTGACTCTATAATTTGAACAGCAAGCACTGGGCACAGGGAGGCTGCTGTGGAGGGCAAAATCCAGGTTTTGAGTCTGTAACAAAATGCCAGAGATCTGTAGGTGGAAGGGTTTGCTTTGGCTCTGAGTTTTAAAGATCTCAATCAAGGGCTGCTTGTGGCTGGGGGTGAGGCAGCACATCATGGAGGATTTCTTGGCAGGGCAAACATCCCACCTCATGTCTGGGATGCAAGAGAGAAGCAGGACAAGTCTGTGTCCCACAGTCTTCTTCAAGGACACACCTCATGGCCATGAGCCTGCACCAGGCCCCAACTTTTACATAATTTATCTTCTCAGGAGCACAATCTGGTGACTGGCCTTGAAGAGGTGGCCTGTGGGCACTCTGTCCTGGAAGACGTCCTGCTGGGTTTCACTCCTGTTGCTGCCTGATGCACACCCAGGCTGAGAAAATTACTAGGTTTCACCAGGCACTGACTAAACAGCCCCCTGTCTGCAAGGAAGGCCCAGCTCCATTCATCTGGTGCTTCGTCTTTATCCTGGGGCAAGGCCTGAGACCCCATCTTCAGGGGGAGCAAATCTAAGGAAAATGAATGAGGCCTCTGGGACTTGGCCATGTCTCTGATTCCCCTGCTGCCCTTGCCATACCCCAGCTGCCCCTGGGCAGATGCCCTGCTCTCTGAGCCAGAGCCCACCCTACCACCTAAATGGGGGCTCAGTCTCTTCTCTGGGCAGTGGCAGAATCCTTACCCTCAGCCATGGCACCCTCCCTTCAAAGTCCAAAGGAAGACAGGACTTGGAGACAGTAGGGAAGGATGCAAAGTAGGATACAGAGCAGATGGGCATCTGATGGGATGTCAGTGGTGGTGTTGTAACACCTGTCTCTTCTTCAAACCCCATGGCAATCCCAGTATGTAGGTGTTCTGGGGCTGCCCAGTGGACACCAAGAAAATAATTGAGAAAGAAGACATTCCTCTCATTAGAGAACACCCTGGCTTAGGAACCCAAAGAAGTGACACTCTCACCCTGTCCTGTTCAGGAACATTTACTTGAATAGGTTTCACCCTGGATTCTCTGGGTGAAGCCACCAGGCTGGACAGCCCCCTGGGATGCCCTTCTGGAACCTGGACAGGGACATCCTCTACCTCAGTTGGGAGGCTTTCATGGTAAAACAAGAGTGGGAGGATGTGGAGAGCAGCCCCTGGTCTGTGCAGGGTATCCGTCAGAGTCACTGGCCAGCTGTGAGCACCCGGGCTTCCTACTCCAGCGTTCTTTCCAGTGTGTGGGCACTGCAGACTGCAACATCAGAATCCAAACACTATAAACATGGCCACTGAGTGCACAGCATAGTCCTCAAACCTGTGACCTTCATAGTACCACAGGGGAAGCTTCTGGGATCCCAGATCTTGGAGTAAGTAGAGTTGTGGGTGGCAATTTTGGAAGAGAAGGCAGAGTGCTTCCAGCCTGTGCTACACTCGGTACAGGAAGTCAGGCTCTACCTGGGCACTGGCCCTACCAGTCCACTACCATCTGGACACTAAAATTCTGTGGAGGAGACTCAGGCCTTGACTTATATGCCAGGCTCAGAGCTTCCTTGTCTGTCCCAAACTGCCCTGTGCACACAGGTATAGGGGTAATGTCATTGTCAGAACTACCCTGGCCACAATTGGGCAGGGTGGCAACAGCATTGGGTGATCCTAAGGGCCTGGCACTGCAAGGCTCAGTCACCTTGAATTGAGGGAGAAAACACAGAGCACATACTATGTGCACACACTCCTCCTTACACATCACAGAACACACAGCAAACAAAACATGCACACACACACCCTTACACATCACACATCACACAGCACACACCACATGCACACATACCTGCTTACACATCACACAACACACACAACTCAACTCAGCAGATACCACATGCACACACTTCCTTACACATCACACAAGAGATACAACACAACACACCACACACCACATGTACACACAACTCCTTACATATCACACAACACAAAACTCAATACAGCATGCAGCACATGCAAACATAACTACTTACACATCACCCAATGCACACAGGGCAACACAGCACTCACCACATTCACATACGCCTCCTTACACATCACACAACACACGAAATGCAACACAGCACACAGCACATGTACACATACTCTTCACATTAAAAAACACACATAGCACACACCACATGCAAGCAACCTTCTTACACATCACACTACACTACCACTATACAACAAACAGCATATATCACGTGCACACTCACCTCCTTACATATCACAAAACACGCAATGGAACACACAGTACACACCAAATGCACACACAACTTCTTACATATCATGTAATACACAAAATGCAACACAGCACACACCAAGTACACACACAAGTCCTTACACCTCACAGAACATATAAAACATAACACAGGACTACCACATGCACACATCTCCTTTACACTTCACAAAACAACTATAAGGTGACACAGCACATACCTTAGCACACATACTCTTACACATCACACAACTCAAACAATGCAGCACACAGCACACACCGCATATTCACAAAGTTTCTTCTCTTTATAAAACACACACAATGCAACACAGCACACACCATATAGAAGAAACATCCTTACATATCACACGACAAGACTACTACACAAAAAAGCAGCATACATCACGTGAACACACACCTGCTTACAAATCACAAAACATACATGCGGGGGCATCCGGAATTCCATCCAGTGCTTGACAAAGATCCTCTGGAGGATGATTGCAAAGGCTCATCCTAAAAGGAATTGCTGGATGTTTTGCTCCAAAGCATGGTGTTTTCTCTGCTGTGTTTTTCTGATAATATATTACTCATTTCAGTCTGAACAGATTGCTTAAGGGGATGAAGGGAATACAACAAAAATTCCAGAAAATATTACCTACAATCTGAAAAACAATGGGTCTTTACCATTAACGAAATTAAAAATAATTTTGCAACCGTGCAATGAGTCTCTGAAAGCCTCTGGAGAAAATAGTTATAAATCTGCCTTTCTCTCCAACAGGCTGGTTAAATTTTAACAATGGTTTTGTTTATGTGTGGTAGTGAGGTAAGATAATAAGGTTCCAAACATTCCTTCCTTCCTACAAAGAATATGTCACCCCTATAATAAATGTTGGCACACAATATCCATTGGCACCGCTGCCCTCCTGTAACCCTTAACTCAGCAATTTAGATATTAACCAGAGAGACCTAATAGAAATGGTCACATGAGATTACTTGTCTATCACTTTAACCACGAGAATAATAAGAATAGTCTTAGGTCATGTAGAGTTTAGATTTTTAAGGAAATAAACATTGTATTAGCTCATCAATGTAGTTAGATATTCTTAAAACAATTGTGATTAGGTAAGGATGATCTGTAAGGTTGTTGTTTTCTGCCTATGCTTTGAAAACTTCTTTAATATTAACCACAAGACTGCCATTATAGCCTGAAGAAAATTGTATATAAACCCAGCCTTCCCCAGAATAAAGTGGGATTGATTGCACCAGAACTAGAGTCTGTGTCTTTCATTCTCCATCCATCGCCGACGCTGTCTCCCCGCGCCCCGTTTACCGGTGTGGAACCCATGGACTCCTGCTAGGGCTGGACCCCAGCACATACACAATGAAACACACAGCACATACCAAGGACACACACACCTTTTCATACATCACACAGCACACTCCCAATGCAAAACACAGCATACTTGATGTGCACACACACACCTCCTTACACATCAAACAAAACATTAAATGCAAGGAACCACACACCACATGTAGAAAACCTCCTTACACATCACATAACACACAGAATGCAACACAGCACATGACATGTGCACACAAACCTCCTTGCACATCAAACAACATACATCAAGTCACACAGAACACACCAGGTGCACACACATTTCTTATACACCACACAATATTGACCTGAAAACAGCACCTGCAACATGCACACACACTTCCTTACATATCACATATTGTACTCACAACATAGCACTTTGCACTCACAACATGCAGACACAACTCTTTACACAACACACGCAGACACTCGACACAATAAAACTCCCACACAGGAGCACAACATACACACAAATGACAACAAAATATGTAGAACCCACTGTCCACAACACAGTAAGCACAACACATGTACACCCACTCACAAACTGTACACATATCACGTACACACACTTCACTACACACCAACAATGTTCTTTGACTTTACTGGAGATTATTATGGCTCATCACATGGTCTGTGTTGGGAAAGGTGTGTGACATGTAACCTCTGTCTTCCACTGAAGATAAAGTTTCTCTGCTCTGGGGAGGCTCTTGGTGGCCTTGAATTCTGGAGAAGGGACTCAGTTCCCCTTGGGCTTCCCACCTGGCCCTACTGAACCCTTTGCTGACAGTGGTCATGGATGATAAACTGAGGACCCAGTGTCCAGTCCATCTGATGCCACTCAGCCCAGACACACCTGGGTGCCCACAGGAAAATACCCATGTCCCATGACTCAGCATCTGCACAACCTAGAGCTGTGGAGTCCATTAACCCCTCACCTACAAAGACTATCCATCTGCTGGTAAGGTCCATGGAATTCCCACCCAAGGACTCTGCCCCAAGTCCTTCCATTTCTCCCCTGGACTGAGCTCCAGATGTGGCCTCCCAAAATGAACTGGGGAGGAGAGACTAAGAATGGGGCTAGACCACTGGGTTGACAGTCCCTTCCCTCCAGACTCTCTCTCCAGCCCTGACTGTGTCTAGTGACCTACCCTAAAGGCCAGGAGAAGCTTCGGGTGGGCTGGGAAGATGGGGGCTCCAGGTTGTTAGCAGGAATCACTGTGGGGCCTGGCATAGGGAGAAAGAGTGTGGGGAACCTAGGAGGGAACTAAGGAGATAGTGGCAGCTGGGACACCCCTGTCCCAGGCTGCTGATGGCCAATGGCTGTGAACAGGACATGAACAATTCCTCAGTGAAGAGCTAGCTGAGGGTTGGCAGGTTGGGGACCCATTGGACTTCCCACAGGGAAGCAGGCACTGGGGAGGATCTTCTGTCTTCCTGGGGCCAAATAATCTGGAGTCTTTACTGACAGGAGAAGGGCCTTGCCAGCATCAGAAATTAGATAAAAATAAATTTAATCACAATTTGGTCAAAGCGAGGAAGAAACTGTCCTGCCAACACTGTCCACAACAGCACTGCCGTGCACATGGCCAGAACCAGGAGACAGGAAGATAGACGCCCAGGGGCCTGTAAGGAACATGTCAGTGCCCCCACCACTGCCTTCCTTCCTTCCTGAGCCAGGCTGTAGTCATCCCAAGCTTTTCTCCTGGGCATGGGATGGTTGCCTGCAGGGAGTTGGGGCCTTGGAAGCAAATGTCAGGCACCAACAAAAAAGGAATTTGGAGTTTCTTTGAAATTCTTTCATTTTAATCAGACCCTGTCACCATCTTCCTTCTAGTCCATTCTGCAGTCTTGAGGGGTGTGGGACTCCCTGTCATCTGGCCTTTTAAGTGGGGTTTGTATGGAGATACCCTCAAGGACACCCAGAATTTGGGACTGTGAAGAGCCAGCAGACAGAGCTGCCTAGAGTTTCCCATAGGGAACAATGGGGGAACCTGCTTGGGAGCTTAGGTAACACCTGGTTTGGTAGTGTTGGCAACTAGATAGCCTCACTCTCAAAATTCCTCCCTCCTGAGCAACTGTTTTCAAAGACATTGCTGATTGTCCACCAAATAGTCTGGACCCATTTTGCCTGGATAGACATGTCATGTCCTTTGGTCTAAATGTGTCCCTGCTCAAAGAGGAAGTGACAGACTGTAGGAGTCAGTAGAAAAGATGCTTTTAGACAAAGTGAGCCCCAAAAAAGCCTCAGAGAGAGAGTGGTTATTCAACTGATTATAACCTGGAATTCTGAAGCATGTGCCTGGGGTGTGGCTGGTGGTGCAGCAGGTGGACTTGCAGTGGAGAGTGGCCCTGGTCAGCACCTGCCTTCTTACCCATCACAGACTCCAGGAAACCTGGCTACAGTCTGTCTCTTGTCCAGGTTCCCAGGATCCCCTTTCACTTTATGGGGCTGCCCTTCTCCCAGAGCTCTGTGGTTGTCCAGCATGAAGGTCCCTGTGACGCCTCTGAGCACTTTGGCCTCACAGCAAATTTTCAGACATACATACTGTCTCACTTCCTCTCCTCCACAACCTGTGTGCATCCAGGGATTTGCTATCTGAGCACCAACCTCTCCTCATCCACATGAAGGTACATACACCTGGATGCAGTCCCAAACCCAGACACTGTCTCTAAAGGTGGAGCTGAGAGGTCCCATATCTCTTCCTCATCTACCCCTTCAATCATGTGACTCCTGCAGTTCTAGCTGGAATTCTCTCTGTGATGGCATCAGGCTCCCAGGTGGCCCACCTGTGAGGTCAATGAGGCATCAGCATAGTGAACAGGTGACCCTGGCTGCTATCTCACACCGAGGGCCAGTGGAAAGAATTACAAAACAGCAACCATTGCCATGAAAACATTGGGGAAGGTGGAGAAGATAAGGCAAGAAGAACCGATGTCCTTCATGCAACACACCAAAGAAAAGCACTGTGGGCCATGGAGCATCTCTGTGACTTGCAACAAGAGAGATGGAGGCCAAAGGAAGCAGCAACAGCTCACATATTCCACTGCCAATGCTAAACAGAAAGGCATATGGCAGATGCTCAACTCCACCTATAACCTATAACTCCACCTATAAGCAAGGACTTGACCTCACTAACTTGGCAGTGCTAATCCAGGCCATTTTCAGGGAGATCCAGGTACTCCTGTCATCTGGGTTTACCAAAAGAGTCCACACTGCTTTGCACCTGGAGGGAGGCATATATTTCTATTGAAATTTCACTACAACCTTTTCCTCCCTGCCAGGGTGGAAGTGCCTCAAGTCAGTGTCATTCTTCAAACCATCAGGGTCAGATATTTTTCTCCAGTTATGGTCCCCATCATTGTGTCCATTTCACCTATGGACTGGACAAACTCTCTCAGACCTAGTCAGAAACAAAATCTGTAGTCACATTCCCAGTCAAAGACAAAATATGTCCCAGGCCGCCACTGTCTTTCAAAGACTCAGAAGATCCAAAACCTACCAGAAGGGCACACTACACAAGAGACCTCAAACCTCACCCTGCCATGTGCATGAGTCCTTCCCTGAGTGTGGTCACTGTGTTACAACATCCATAGAGCATTGTGCAGTGGCCATGTTAGTAATGCCAGCTACCAGGAGTCTGAGGTTCCAGGATTCCATGTTTGAGGCCTGCCTGGGCCACTTAGTGAGACCCTAATTTTAAATTAATAAAAAAGACAGCAGAGAACTCCTGGGATTGGCACACAGTACCTCAAATCAACAAATGCATGTATGTTCTTAAACATCAATAGATGGATATACCAAGAGCCAGCATAAGGGCCTAGGATGATGCCAGACCTCCTGTTGGGGAGGTGAGTCCCCAGAAGCACAAACCTCACCATCACACACCTGGCCCTGCCCCTGACACAGTTGTCACCTGAACTCTGCTAGTTGGTTCTAGATAGGTTTGCCCTGGTCCTTACCTAGGTGTTGGCCTCAACTTTTTAAGGCTAGGTTCAGCCCTGGATGAGGTCTGCAACTGACCTTTGGCCTTGGGTCTCCTCTTCTCTGTATATACAGGCTTCTCTGTGCTCCTGCAGTTAAAGCTAGGAATGTTCAAGTCTCTGAATGAGCCCACCACCCCATGGGGCTTCCTCTGGGACAATTATTTGGCAGACCATGCCTGTCATCTCATTGGAATACCCAGGAAGAACAACCTTGCAGGCCATAGAACAGGCCCAGGCCTCACTGACCACCTCCTATCTGCATCCCCTGGAGGATGCTGGCTATGCCAGGCAGATTGTGTCCCCCTGACAGGCACACCTGGGTTCTGGTACCTGGTCTGCACCTCAATGTTTGGGTACCACTCACCAAGGGACATCAACTCCCTGAGTGTCCTCTGCCATTTGGAAACTGAGATGATCAATGCTCCCTTACAGACTTGAGGCAGATGTTCCATGACCCCAGATGTGTGAAGCATCCTGCAGTACTCAAGGCAGAACAAATGCTCTCAGCAATTAAAACTCTGTGCTCCTGGCTCCCCAGCAGGATGGAAGTGGGAGCCCCTCCTTCCCTCACACCCTCAGGGGGGAGCTCACATGGATTCCCCTGTCACTGCACAATTCCCTTCCTGCCCCACACCCCCATGTACTGTTTACCCATCTTCTCTTCCTTTCTGCCCAACCTCCACAGCTTGGCTCCCCCTGGAGAATTCAGAACACCCCCAAGGAGGCTGAGTCCCACAGCTAGGGTTTGTTTTAAGGAGTAGGACAATCCTGCATATCAGAGCGTATACAGCCCAGCCTCAGGGTTAATGTGCCAGCTCTCTGGCTATGCCCCTTTGGAGTTGGCACACAGACCTGGACTTGGAAGGGCTGAGGGATTGGAACTTTCAGAGAAAGCTCCAGGGTTGCTGGGAGGGTGCAACAGGGAATTGCAGGAAGTAATGCAGAGCTCTCCAGGAAGAGGCAAACAGTTAGAGCAGAGCCCTTTATGGATGACTACTGCCTATTGTGCAGCATGCAAGCATATGTTCCCCAGAGACCCAACTTAGGAATGCCGAAGTCTTGCACGACCACTTACCTGTACATAAATGCACACAAATCAATGGTCAAACTGCAGAACCACACATGTGCAGGGCCATGGATGCTTCAGCAGAGTCCATTACACAGCACCTGCTCCAGCTCCCAAGTTGTTCTCTGTAGCTGAACCGTGGTCCTGCACTGCATCTAGTTTCTCTGCTGCTTCATCTTCACTCTTCACCACTGGAGTGATTCCTTCCTGGTCTGAAAAACAATTTCCACATTGTGTTGTACTTCACTTCATGGACCCTCTTGCCTTATGCATAAACACCTCCACCTCCCCTTTCAAGTGCTTCCCAATTTCTAGACATGGTACAGTGGCAGAGTTTCATCTGATTGCTCTGTCTGTATCAGTGACCTCAGAATGGTAAGCTTGGGTCTGGGCATGTGCTTCTTCAATTTCCAACAAGCTTTCCAAATTCTTTCAACTGGCTTCTAGGACTTGTATGTTTGGAAATGTCCCTTTCAACTCCTCCTCACTGGCATTTGGTATTTTGATTTTATGAAAGGTCTTTGCCCACCAGGAGGGTGCCATCTGACCTTCTGGCCCTGCTTCTATTTGTTGCAAAGGGCTGGTCCTCAGACCTCACAAGATTGGATACCTGTGCCTTTTCTTTCAGTATTCAGTGAATTCTCTTTATCCTGAAGTCCCTGTGGATTGCTCTGTGTGGAGGCAAGTGTGATATTCTAAAGCTCTGACTTCAGGTCCAGAGGAGGTGAGCAGAGCCAAAGCCCAGTTCTGACCAGAATTTGGGTTTCTCAAGAGGAATGCACCAGGGAGGCTACAGAAGAAGAGCAATGGGAGGGGGAAAAAGGTAAGAGGATCCTGGGGAGGACAGAAGCTGTGAACCCTATAGGGGAGCAGGAAATACAGTGGCTGGAGTAGCCTCCACAGCTGGGATATTGACAGAGTGATTCTTGCAGCAAACCAACCCATTTCTGCTGTACATTCCTAGATGCCACATGTGGCTGGGAACTTGTGTACAGAAACCAGTGCTGGCCATGGGCAGGACTGAGCTCTTGGACCTGTCAGTTGACTCTGAGCTTCAGAGGGAGGAACTGAGTAAAGATTCTCTGGGCTTTTAATGTCAAACCTAAAACCTGAGGATCACTGCACACAGTACTGCTATTACCTCTGCTCAGGACTCACCTGAGTCACCTTCACTTACACCCATTCTTGCTATCACCCCTGCTCAGGACTCACCTGAGTCACATCCACCATCAGCCAGTCTGGTTTTCATCCATAATCAGGACTCACCTGAATCACATTCACAGAAAAGCACGACACTGCTTGATTCTGATCCCTTCCTGGCCATGCCTAAAACAGGTCACATGAGGCATCTACAACACAGAAATTGGCAGCCACCACCTGCTGTGGACTGGTGTATTCTTCATTGCATTAACTCCATTGAAGCAGTGATTGAGAAAAGGCTAATGATGCAGGAATGTGTACCTAGAATTTGCTTCCTGCACGCTAATCTAGCAGCCATTCCACCAGGAAGAGCCAATTGTACCTCAAAAAGGAGCCAAAGGCAACAAATGTTTCTTTGATTTGTTTTATATTTTTATAAATGACATTATCCACCAACATTCTTGGCAAAACTGTACTGACCTATAAGTCAGTGACTCCTCAGGGCAAGTCTCTGTGAATAGAGAACAGTGAACACTCCCTATAATCCTGACCTTGTCCCTGGTGTGTCCATGGACACCATCAGCTAACTACAGACTCAGGAGTGCAGCCAACAGGGAAGCAGGTGGTGATCAGCACTTGATCCTTGGAATCTACAATGGAGAGATGCTGTCTTAATTTATTTAGTGAAGACAAGGTCACACATTATCTGCACCAGGGAAGTTAATAAGGAGTTCACAACTGCTCTCAGAGAACTTGGTAAGTGGCATCAATTCACACCCTGGTAGGTTCAGGTGAGAAAACCTGGGTTCTCTGAAGTTCCAGTAGGGCTACAGGGCATGGAGCAGCACAGAGAGAGGTCCAGAACCTAAGAAAGACCTCCATCCAGCCAAATCACAACTTTTTCCAACACATGTGCTTGGCCTGGGTGTCTGTAACTCTCCTCAGTGCTGCTCCTCCCACTGGGTATAGAGCACAACATGGGAATGACCCCAAAACACTAAAACTAAACATGGGAAAGGAGAACACACACTCAGTTCCCAGAACTTTATGCAGGGAGAAGCTGATCACTATGGGAAAGAGTCCAGGAGGATGAAGAGGCAGGTCAGAAGAATAGTGGTTCTCATCACATTGAATCAGAGCCCTAGAAGGACCACAAGAGGGCCTGACAGGAGAACAAAGTGCCTTCTCCCAGCCTTTTCTGGGGAGGGCTCTGGGAAGAAGGAAGTCTGTGCAGAGGGAAGCTCAATGGTGGGTGCAGGAAATCTCTACTTCAGGGCTTCTGAACATCAGCACAGCCAGATCTGGCAGAGCTAGGAAAGACACCCTGAAGAAACCCTGTCAGCAGACTCAGATCTATCCACTAAGTGAGAGGAGAGCCTGGAGAGCCATTGTCTCCATGAACCACCACAAGATGGGCCATGAAGTGCACCACGGGTTCAGAAGCACTCCTGCCCCACATGTGAAGAAAGCAATACAGAACTTCAAACAGGAGCCCAGAATCAATCCCCCAACCAGCTGCACCAGGGACAGGCAAGACAGGAAAGGTTCACTAAACCACAAAGATCAAGGGTGCCCTAGGAACTAGAAGAAGACCCTAACAATATTTTCATAAAGAAGTAACACTAGAGAGAGGGTGGTACTTACCAGCAGGTGACTGAGGACAAACTTCAATGAAGAACAACTGGATCTTGCATAGGACAGGGAGGATCCTGGGCTCTGCTAGGTGAGGGCACTCACCTGCACACCCAGAGGTTGCTGAGAACTGGTGAATGAGTGGTGCAAATGCAGAGGACCCAGAAGATCCTGAGTACTGGTGGTCAAGGAGGCACTAACCAGATGATGAAGAAAGGACTGAGAACAGAAGGTAGGAGGTGATAGGTAATAGTATTCAGGCAAAATGAGCAACTGTGTGCAAAGGGTTCTCACCACAGGACTCAGAAGACCCTAAGCATGTAGGGGAATGTGAGTTAAGGGAGAAACCAGAGAAGGCCAAGCATCAGAGAAGGTTAGGCCATGTATGCTCACACACAGGAGCCGGATAATGCAGAGAAAAGACAGGGGAACTTGGCACGTGGTCCAGAGGAGAATGAGAACTGCTGGGTGACTACTGAGAATACTGAGCACTAGTGGATGAGAGGACATAGAGGGGACAAGGTACTGGAGGTAAGGGGCACTCCATAACATTATTCAGGAAAAAATGTGCACCTGTGTGAGAGGGGCACTCACCACAGGACTCAGATGACATGGAGCAATGTTGTGTGAAGGGAGATTAAGCACAGACCCCAAGAACATTAAGATTCTCAGGTGAAAGGTGCTCATCCACAGAACCTGAAGTCTGAGCAAGAATTGCCTTAGAGAAGATAGAACAAGATGGATAAAAGACTGAGCAGTATTAGATTAGGGTGCTCATCCAACTGGCCCAGAGAAGAATGATCAAGGAATGTTCAGGGAACTCAGAAAAAAGTAACAAAGACTGAGCACTATTAAGTGAGGGACACTCAGCTTCAGAACCAAAACAAGACTGAGTAATGATAGCTTAGGTGAATTTAGTAGCTTAAACAAAGAATACTTAGCCACATCAGGACTGGGGCAATCAACTGAAGGATCCAGTGTAATTGAAACACTGTGGATGAGGGACATTACCCACAGAATCCAGAGCACCCTCAGCAATGATGGGTGAGGGGAGACAGGACAGGACCCAGAGAAGCCTGAGCAATGTTACATGAGGTGTTGTTTACCACAGGAGTCAGAGGGATATATTTCTTGTTCAATTTAAGCTTTTATAGATGTCTCACCTCTGGGATGATGGGGCAGAGCTTGCTGGGACTAATGACACATTAACTAACTCAGGCTGACTCCTTACTCCCTGGCAAGTGAGTAAGATCAAGGCCTCAAAGGTGGTATCAAAGGTTAATGACAATATATTGGACTACCATCAGGGATTGGTTAACAACAGTCCTGCAAACGTGAACAACTTGTGCTTGCCATGTAGTCCTATGGGACTCTCGCCTGCGTGAACCCCCCATGCCTTGCTGACTTTTAAATTGATTGGTTCCTGCCTAGCCTTCACCCTACATAAAAGCTGTGTGATTTTCTCAATAAATGAGTTCCTGCTGGACTGGTCTCCCTGATGTGTCTGATTGTCCTCTGCCTGGAGGGTTGTGTGCGGGCGGTCAGTTGGCCCTACCTATCCTGGTCTGACATTGTTTGGGAGTGCCCCTTCCCTTGCCACTAGTCGAGAAGAGCAAGGGGGCTTAAGACCCTGACAAATGGTGAACTTGAGGCCTGCCCTTGGTTGGGAGGCAACTGGGTTTGAGATGACTGGAGAATTCATTCTTGGCAGGCTAGGTCCACAGGATAGGTGGAGTGAGGGGCCTGGTTGTATAAGAGCCCAATGTTGCTTGGAAGAAGATGCTGGTAAGTGCTTAGGGTTAGAGGGAACCCAGCTTAGCCCCAGGGTAACATATAGTGGGGAAACTGTGCACCCTTTTCTCCCTGAGAGGAGGAAGAGGGGAAGCAGGTGATGAAGAGGATTGATGAGAAGACAGGGACCACCAGGCAGGCTGGGCATGATACACAACTCCTTCCCTGGCCTGCTGTTCTGGGTGGTGCCTCTGGAGGCCCCACTGGGGGATTAAGGCTGATGCTGTCTTGTCCTTCAAGTCTCTGAAGAGAGAGCCCAGCTATGTGTTTTGCTGGGTGGTAGCTACACTAGAATAAAGAATGGATGGTACCTGAGGGTGAACAAGCTCACCCTAGCATCACTGCATCTGCACAGATGAGGGAGGGAGGCCTCATACTGGTTCTAAAGATGCCTCTCATTCAGGAGAGTCCCAGGCCTATTCCTCCTAATACCTGAGTGTTTGGATCCAGTGTTTACTGGAGACCTGGAAGATGAGATTCTGGTGGAGTTGGGAAGGTGCAAAGGGAAGCTGGTGATGCATATGCACCAGTAATGTTGCTGCAGCCACTTGCACAATCCCCATGACAATCAGGGTGCATCTGTCCCCACATGGGTGACTACCTTCTCCAGCCACTGGAATGCTTGGTGATCCTTGATGGTTTCTGATCAACTTTATCTAAGCTCCCTTGAGTGCTGTCCATTCAGCACTGGTGTCCACCCAGGATCCTGCTCACCTGAAGTGGTGTCATAAGGCCCAGGTTCTCTGAGGGTGCTGTACGCTTGAACCCTGGAACATGGGCCAAGAGGAGCAGTGGCTGGGACTCCCAGAGTCTCCTACCTCACCTTGCTTGGCTACACATCTACAAACAGGACAACCTAACTGCACAGCTCCTGGAGGCTGATGGGGTCTGCTCTAGACTGGTGAGCAATATCTGCACCCTGGACATCAACCATGACCATGCTCACTCTGTCTAGTGTCCTGGAAAGCCCAATTGGGTGTCCAATCTCTCCTGGAATCCTTGCAGTTGGAAGGGTGGAAGTTTCACATCAAGACCACAAAGTATGTCAGCCACCAGGGGAAGCTGACTCTAGCCTTATAGCTCTGTACTCTGGAGCATGTCTTGGCCTGAGCTCCACCACTGTCAACTGAGGCAGGTGCCTAAATTGTAAGAACCAGTACCCTAGGTGGCAGTGACTTTCTCAGCACTGTCACATAGACTTGTGCTGAGGTCTTTCTATGCAACAGGTGACTATGGAGTAAGCCAGGCTCCTGAGAATTCCAGGAGAGTTGTAAGCAAGGACTTCATGAAAAGTGCTTGCTGTTGTGGGTGACCTGAAAGAAACAAGACAGACAACTGTTCATTGAGACCTGTGGGATGTGCTCCTGTCATCTGAACACACTCAGGAAACCTGACAACCTGCCTGATGCTTCCTCTTCACTTTCACACCCAAGAAGATGTGCAGCAAGTGTGTTCATGGCCAGGTTCCAGAGTGTGGCAAATACCAGGGCCAGAGTGTAACCAAGGTCAAGGTTCAGAATGTGAAAAGGGCCAGGACCCAGAGTGTAACCAAGGTCAGAACCCAGAATATGACAAGTCACAGTATACAGAGTTTGACCAGGGCCAGTGGCCAGAGTGTAGCCATTGTCAGGGTATAGAGTATTACAAGGGCCAGGGACATGTGCGTGATCATGGTCAGGTTGTTGAGTGTTACCCAAGCCAGAAACAAAAGGGTGACCAGTCTCAGGCCCCAGAGTATAACCAGGGAACAGGTCAGGGCAAGGTCAGGGCCCAGAAGGTGATGAAGGTCAGGGCCTAGTATGTAAACTGTATCCAAGCCCACATTGTAACCAAGACCAGGGCATAGAGGGTGAGCAGGGTCAGGGAACATAGTGTGACCAGGCCCATGGTCCAGAGAGTGACTTAGGTCAGGACCCAGAATATGTCCTGCATCAAAACTCAGAATATGATAAGAATCAGGGCCCAGAATGTGACCTGGGTCATGGTTGATCCTGTTACCCTGATAATGGCATACAGTGTGACCAGGATTAAGGTACAGTGTGTGAGTAGTGTGGTACCCTGTTGTAACCAGATTATGACAGAATTGTCACCAGGTCAGGGTCCTGTGCTTGACCAGGTCAGCACCAAGTCATGACCAGGTGAGGGCTTAAATGTGATGAGGTGAGGGTACAAAATGTGAACATGTTCAATGCCCAGAGTGTGACCAGGATCAAGGCCCAGTATGTGAAAAACAGGGTAAGGACCTAGAGTGTGACAAATTGTAGAGTTTTGAGTGTGATGATGGTCAGGATACAGTGTGACCCAGATCAGCACTCAGATTGTTAACAGAATGAGGGCCAGTTGTGACTAGGTTAGGCCCATTGTGTGATGAGGTCACTGACAAGTTGTGACCAGAGTCTTGTGCTAGACCAGGCATGACCCAGTTGTGAACAGGAAAGGGAACAACTGTGACCATCACTAGAGCTTCTACCTGCTAACCTCCTTTCCCCACCTTCATCTCTGAGTAACTGTGGCCTTGAGAACAATCTGAATCCCACATTTCCCATGCTATGTGTAGAGAGGACAAAATATCTGTCTGCCCCTCTGAAACTCTGTGGAAGAGAGCAGACCTGCACTTTCCATGTTGCAGGGTCAGGACTGGGCCAGAGAAGTCACAATATTTGCTGAGCAGTTATGGCCTATCTCAGTGCACAGAGTGGAAACGAGCATCTTCCTGGACCCAACCTGCTGTAGGTGGTCCTGGTGCCAGGTGCACATTTCACCCCACATCACACATCCCCTCCTTCATGAAGGCAGGCACTCACCTTCTCAGGTATTTTGGCAATAAACACATCAGCTTGGAAAGAGGATGCAGGAGCAATTGATTACCTGAAGTCAAGCACTATTGACACCTCAGCCCTGGGCTGGGGGAGATGTGACTAGGTTCAGGAACTTAGGTCTCCTGCTCCATAGCCATCCACCATAGACATGCACCCCACTGTTTGGAAGCACCAACCTACCAAGTCCTTCGAATGGTCCTGGCCATCCACCTGCATGCCCATCTGGCAGACAGCCTTCCAATGGTTCTGAGAGCCTACTGGTCACCATAACAGCAACCTTCCCTCTCCAGGGTGGGAAACAAAAGCCCTGAGAAAGCCCTGCCCTGGACCCTGCTCCTTCCCTGGGCAGCAGATGCATGTTATTCTGGAGACATATCCACCTAAGTTAGTTAAATGCTCAGGATTGCAGCCATGGTTCTCAGATGCCCTGGGCACACAAGGCAGGGCACCCACAGGCTTAACTAGCCTTGCCAGCTGGAGCAGACAGCAAACAGAGCAGTTGCCTCAGTCCCAGTATGGGTATTGAAGTGAGTGGGTTTGTAGAGCAGATGTCTGACCTGCCTAAGGCCCGTTGACTTTCACAGGGCCTGCAGCTCTGTTGGGTGGGGCCGGTATCCAAGCTCACTCCTGGCTACCACATTTATTTATTTTTTTTTCTTTTTATTGTAAACAAATGGGATACATGTTGTTTCTCTATTTGTACATGGCGTAAAGGCATACCATTTGTGTAATCATAAATTTACATAGGGTAATGTTGTTTGATTCATTCTGCCATTTTTTCCCTTCCCCCCCTCCCCTCCCACCCTTCCCCTCCATCTATACAGTCCTTCCTTCCTCCATTCCTGCCCCCCTCCCTAAACCCAACTCCAACCCCAACACTAACCCTTCCCACCCCCATTATGTGTCATCATCCACTTATTAGCGATATCATTCTTCCTTTGGTTTTTTGAGATTGGCTTATCTCACTTAGCATGATATTCTCCAGTTTCATCCATTTGCCTGCAAATGCCATAATTTTATCATTCTTTATGGCTGAGTAATATCCCATTGTATATATATACCACAGTTTCTTTATCCATTCATCAATTGAAGGACATCTAGGTTGGTTCCACAATCTGGCTATTGTGAACTGAGCAGCTATGAACATTGATGTGGCTGTATCTCTGTAATATGCTGATTTTAAGTCCTTTGGGTATAGGCCAAGGAGTGGGATAGCTGGGTCAAATGGCGTTTCCATTCCAAGTTTTCTAAGGAATCTCCACACTGCTTTCCAGAGTGGCTGCACTAATTTGCAGCCCCACCAGCAATGTAAGAGTGTACCTTTCTCCCCACATCCTCGCCAACACCTGTTGTTGGTTGTATTCTTGATAATTGCCATTCTAATTGGGGTGAGATGGAATCTTAGGGTGGTTTTGATTTGCATTTCTCTTATTACTAGAGATGTTGAACATTTTTCCATATGTTTGTTGATTGCTTGTACATCTTCTTCTGTGAAGTGTCTATTCATTTCCTTAGCCCATTTGTCAATTGGATTATTTACATTCTTGGTGTAGAGTTTTTTGAGTTCTTTATAGATTCTGGAGATTAGCGCTCTATCTGAAGTATGATTGGCAAAGATTTTCTCCCACTCTGTAGGCTCTTTCTTTGCATTGCTGATAGTTTCCTTTGCTGAGAGAAAGCTTTTTAGTTTGAATCTATCCCAGTTATTAATTCTTGCTTTTATTTCTTGTGCTATGGGAGTCCTGTTGAGGAAGTCTGGTCCTAAGCCGACATGTTGAAGCTCTGGACCTACTTTTTCTTCTATAAGATGTAAGGTCTCTGGTCTGATTCCAAGATCCTTAATCCATTTTGAGTTTAGTTTTGTGCATGGTGAGAGATATGGGTTTAGTTTCATTCTGTTGCATATGGATTTCCAATTCTCCCAGCACCATTTGTTGAAGAGGCTATCTTTTCTCCATTGCATATTTTTGGCCCCTTTGTCTAGAATGAGAAAATTGTATTTATTTGGGTTTGTGTCCGTGTCCTCTATTCTGTACCATTGATCCACCTTTCTATTTTGGTACCAATACCATGCCGTTTTTGTTACTATTGCTTTGTAGTAGAGTTGAAGATCTGGTATTGCGATACCCCCTGCTTCACTCTTTCTGCCAAGGATTGCTTTAGCTATTCTGGGTTTTTATTCTTCCAGATGAATTTCATAATTGCTTGCTCTATTTCTGTAAGGTACATCATTGGGATTTTAATTGGAATTGCATTGAATCTGTATAGCACTTTTGGTAGTATGGCCATTTTGACAATATTAATTTTTCCTATCCAAGAACATGGGAGATCTTTCCATCTTCTAAGGTTTTCTTGAATTTCTTTCTTTAGTGTTCTGTAGTTCTCATTGTAGAGGTCTTTCACCTCTTTTGTGAGATTGATTCCCAAATACTTTATTTTTTTCGAAGCTATTGTGAATGGGGTAGTTTTCCTAATTTCTCTTTCTGCAGATTCATCGCTTATATATAAAAAAGCCTTCGATTTATGTGCATTGATCTTATATCCCGCTCTTTACTGAATTCACTTATGAGATCTAAAAGTTTTCTGGTGGAATTTCCTGGTTCCTCTAAGTATACAATCATATCATCAGCAAATAGGGATAGTTTGAGTTCTTCTTTTCCTATTCGTATCCCTTTAATTTCTTTGGTCTGTCTAATTGCTCTGGCTAGAGTTTCAAGGACGATATTGAATAGAAGTGGTGAAAGAGGGCATCCCTGCCTTGTTCCAGTTTTTAGAGGGAATGCTTTCAGTTTTTCACCATTAAGAATGATATTAGCCATGGGTTTAGCATAGATGGCCTTTACAATGTTGAGGAATGTTCCCACTATCCCTATTTTTTCTAGTGTTTTGAGCATGAAGGGGTGCTGTATTTTATCAAATGCTTTTTCTGCATCTATCGAAATAATCATGTGATTCTTGACTTTAAGTCTATTGATATGGTGAATGACATTTATTGATTTCCTGATGTTGAACCAACCTTGCATCCCTGGGATGAAACCCACTTGATCATGGTGCACTATCTTTTTAATATGTTTTTGTATGCGATTTGCTAAAATTTTGTTGAGAATTTTTGCGTCGATGTTCATTAAGGATATTGGTCTGAAATTTTCTTTCCTCGATGTGTCTCTGTCTGGTTTAGGAATCAGGGTAATATTGGCTTCATAGAATGAGTTTGGGAGAGTTCCCTCCTCTTCTATTTTCTGGAATACTTTGAGAAGTATTGGAATGAGCTCTTCTTTAAAAGTTTTGTGGAACTCGGCTGAGAACCCATCTGGTCCTGGACTTTTCTTTGTTGGAAGGCTTTTGATGACTTCTTCTATTTCATTACTTGAAATTGGTCTATTTAAATTGTGTATGTCCTCCTCGTTCAGTTTAGGCAATTCATATGTCTCTAGAAACCTGTTGATGTCTTCGAAATTTTCTATTTTGTTGGACTATAGATTTTCAAAATAGCTTCTAATTATGTTTTGTATTTCGGTCGTGTCTGTTGTGATATTTCCTTGTTCATTCCGAATTTTAGTGATTTGGGTTTTCTCTCGTCTTCTCTTTGTTAGTGTGGCTAAAGGTTTATCAATTTTGTTTATTTTTTCGAAGAACCAACTATTTATTTTGTCAATTTTTTGTATTGTTTCTTTCGTTTCAATTTCGTTGATTTCAGCTCTCAGTTTAACTATTTCCTGTCTTCTACTACTTTTGGTGTTGGTCTGTTCTTCTTTTTCTAGGGCTTTGAGCTGTAGTGTTAGGTCATTTATTTTTTGAGTTTTACTTCTTTTATTAAATGCGCTCCATGAAATAAATCTTCCTCTAAGTACCGCTTTCATAGTGTCCCAGAGATTTTGATATGTTGTTTCTTTGTTCTCGTTTACCTCTAAGAATTTTTTAATTTCCTTCCTAATATCTTCTGTTATCCATTCATCATATAGTAGCATATTGTTTAATCTCCAGGTGTTGGAGTAGTTTCTGTTTTTTACTCTTTCATTAATTTGTAACTTCAATCCATTATGATCTGATAGAATACAAGGTAGTGTCTCTATCTTCTTGTATTTGCTGACATTAGCTTTGTGGCATAATATATGGTCTATTTTAGAGAAGGATCCATGTGCTGCTGAGAAGAAAGTGTATTCGCTCTTGGTTGGATGGTATATTCTATAAATGTCTGTTAAGTCTAAATTATTGATTGTGTTATTGAGATCTATGGTTTCTTTGTTCAATTTTTGTTTGGAAGATCTGTCCAGTGGTGAAAGAGGCGTGTTAAAATCACCTAGTATTATTGTGTTATGGTCTATTTGGTTTCTAAAATTGAGAAGGATATGTTTAACATATATGGATGAGCCACTGTTTGGGGCATAGATGTTTATGATTGTTATATCTTGCTGATTTATGCTTCCCTTAAGCAGTATGAAATGTCCTTCTTTATCCCTTCTAACTAACATTGGCTTGAAGTCCACTTCATCTGAAATGAGGATGGATACTCCAGCTTTTTTGCTGAGCCCATGTGCATGGTATGTTTTTCCCCATCCTTTCACCTTTAGTCTATGGGTATCTCTTTCTATGAGGTGAGTCTCTTGCAGGCAACATATTGTTGGATCTTTCTTTTTAATCCAATCTGCCAGTCTATGTCTTTTGATTGATGAATTCAGGCCATTAACATTCAGGGTTATTATTGAGATATGATTTGTATTCCCAGTCATTTGGTTCATATTTAAAATTTTTGACACATCTTGGTTCCTCCTTTATTTGACAGTTCCTTTAGGATAATTCCTCCCTTTGCTGATTTGCTTCTTTGTTTTTTATCTCTTCCTCATGGAATATTTTGCTGAGAATGTTCTGTAATGCTGGCTTTCTTTTTGTAAATTCTTTTAGCTTTTGTTTATCATGGAATGATCTTATTTCATCGTCAAATTTGAAGGTAAGTTTTGCTGGGTATAAGATTCTTGGTTGGCATCCATTTTCTTTCAGAGCTTGAAAAATGTTGTTCCAGGCCCTTCTAGCTTTTAGGGTCTGGATTGAAAAATCTGCTGATATCCGTATTGGCTTCCCCCTGAATGTAATTTGGTTCTTTTCTCTCACAGCCTTTAAAATTCTGTCTTTATTTTGTATGTTAGGTATTTTCATTATAATGTGCCTTGGTGTGGGTCTGTTGTAATTTTGTGTATTTGGAGTCCTATAAGCCTCTTGGACTTGATTTTCCATTTCATTCTTCAGATTTGGGAAATTTTCTGATATTATTTCTTCAAATAGATTGTTCATTCCTTTGGTTTGTTTCTCTAAGCCTTCCTCAATCCCAATAATTCTCAAATTTGGCCTTTTCATGATATCCCATAGTTCTTGGAGATTCTGTTCATGATTTCTCACCATCTTCTCTGTTTGTTCAACTTTGTTTTCAAGGTTAAATATTTTGTCTTCAATATCTGAAGTTCTGTCTTCCAGCTGTTCTATCCTATTGGTTGTGCTTTCTATGGAGTTCTTAATTTGGTTTATTGTTTCCTTCATTTCAAGGATTTCTGTTTGGTTTTTTTTCAATATCTCTATCTCTTTATTGAAATTATCTTTTGCTTCCTGAATTTGCTCTGTTAACTGTCGATTGGTGCGATCGTTCAATGCCTGCATTTGCTCTTTCATCTCATCGTTTGCTTCCCTAATCATTTTAATTATGTACATTCTGAACTCCCTTTCTGTCATTTCTTCTGCCATGCTGTCGTTGGATTTTATTGATGTAACATCTAGATTTGTTTGGGGCATTTTCTTCCCTTGTTTTCTCATATTGTTCAGGGATCAGTGGGTCATTAAGATATTGCAGATTTCCTCTATCAACTTATAATGTCCCTGAAGATTGCTAGTATATCCCCTCTTATCCTTCAGTAGCCTGAAGTCTTGGAGGAAGTTGATAACGCAGAGCTCCACGAAGAAGCTGCCTCTCTAGGGTGGTGACCCTCAGGTGGCGTATATTCCCTGCTAGTGGGCAGAGGTGTCTCCACTTGTTGACCAATGGTCATCCAACGGGGAAGTAGGCTGCGGGCTGAGGCAAGGCCTGTTTGTGCCTATGTCTCTGACTTTACTGTCCCTGTGGGAAAACCTCCCCTGGCCGGGAAGAGTCACTCGGTGGGGACGTCTCGCTAGTCAGTTGCCCTCCTAGAGGTTCCCCTCAATCTACAACTACCCCCTGGGCTGGGCTGTCTTCTTCTGCAACGATCCCAGGGGCCCGGACCTACGTCCTGGGCCTGGGAGCCTCACCCTTCGCAGGCGAGTCTCCTTAGGCTGCCTCTCCCTGAGAGTCTGCCCGCCGCCCTGGAAACTTCGCTCCGCCCCTAGGCGTGTCTCTGTGCGGCTCTTCCAGCAAGAAGCCACCTAGCTCCTGGGACCCTGCTCTGCACCAATCGCCTGGCCATGCAGCCCCTCCCCCAAGCCACCACCTGGAGCCCCGCACAATAGCTCCGAGACACAGAGACCCGCCACACACCTCCTCCTCCGGACAGCCGCCCGGTTTCCGACGCAGTCACTAGGAATCCAAACAACTCACTTTGGGTCTCCTCCTCCCACCAACCACCCGCAGCCCTAGGCAGTCACTCCAAGTCCAAGTGACCCGCCCTGTTCCTCCTCCTCCTCCTTGGGGTAGCCGCCCGGGTGTTCAGGAGCGGTGGCTCCGAGACCAGGTGACTCACCACGCTCCTTCTCCAGGCAGGCCACCGGTGTTCAGGAGCGGTTGCTTCCAGTCCAATCAACTCACCACTCGCCTCCTCCTCTGGCAACCGCCTGTGGTTCTGATGCAGTCACTCCCAGACTAAGCGTCCCACCGCTCTCCTCCTCCAGGCAGGCCACCAGTGTTCTGGAGCAGCTGCTCCGAGTTCAAACAGCTCGTCATGCAGCTCCTCCTTCGGCAACCGCCCGCAGCTCTGATGAAGACACTCCCAGGTCAAGCAACAAGCCACGCTCCTCCTCCTCCTCCGGGCAACCTCCCGGCACTCAGGAGCGCTCGCTCTGAGTTCAAACAGTTCACCACACAACTCCTCCTCTGGCAACCGCCTGTGGTTCTGATGCAGTCATTCCCAGACCAAGCGTCCCGCCGTGCTCCTTCTCCTCCTCCGGGCAGTCCCCCGGCGCTCAGGAGCGCCCACTCTGAGTTCAAACAGCTAACCACGCAGCTCCTCCTCTGGCAACCGCCCGTGGCTCTGATGCAGTCACTCCTAGACCCAAGCGACCCGCCGGGCCTCTCCTCCTCCTCCGGGCAACCCCCCGGTGTTCGGAAGTGGTCACTCTGGGTCCAAACAGCTCGCCACGCAGCTCCTCCCCAGGCAGCCGCCCGGAGCCCCAGCGGCTGCTCGAGTCCAAGCGCTATGCTGAGCCGCCTCCTCTACGATGATCCCACTTGTCCGTGTTTACCGCTCCAGTGGGGGGAGGGGCGTCTCGCCGAGCAACTCCACTTCACAAATTCCCTGTGCTCCGGGGCTACCGCCCCATCCGGGACGCCTCCCCAACAGGAGAGACTCACCCGGCAGCTTTGAGTTGGTCCCAAGTCTCTCACTATCTCCTCTTTTGAATCTTGCGTCCTGGAGCAGCGTGAAATGCAGCCGCCCTCTAGTCCGCCATCTTGCCCCCCCCTGGCTACCACATTTATGGTCATAAGTTGTGGTCAGATGATGAACACTTCTGATGTTCATCTGGATTTCACAGACTGTGAGGATATCTGAGCCATGAACTCAGGACCAAGGTTTCAGAATCTTGGGGGATGCCACTCAGTTGACCACTACTGGCCAGAACCTGTTCATTTCTGGAGCACAGAGGAAAAAGGTGTTCCTGAACATGGAGGCTGTCAGTGAAATCCCCTTGCTCTCCAGGAACTGTTGCCCCATTTGGGGACTCTCAGAATAAATTGCATAGCATTGGTCTTCCTCTGTGTGAACTTGGGTGGTTCTACACTACTGGGTACTGCCCAGATTCTCAAGGCTGGTTGGGACCTGAGCTGCATTCTACTTGATGCCAGTGGACTGGGAGGTATGCCTGTCTGGACTGCTGAAGTGTTTTTGCTACTTGCTTTGAGGGTCACCTATCAACCTCACAATGAGTAACCAGGAGTCTTGGCCCTGGTTACATCACCAAATGCTCCATAGATCCAAACCCTGCTCTAAGCCATGCAGCTGGCAGAGCTGGGTGGTCTGGTGGAACCCAACTACTCAGCTCTCACAACATAGCTGGCAGGGCTATTTTTTATGGTCAGTTGGGGGCAGAAGATGAGTCCAGGAACACATGGCCTCCACAACTAGAGGGAAAAGAAGAGTGAGGCACAGCCTTTCCTGGGATGCTGAGACAAGGGACCCTAGAAGGGTTTCACTTTCCACAAGCAATGTATGACCTGACCAGATTCTGAATCTTTCAATCAAATGAATATTTCAGGTGAAGAGTGTGAAAAGTTTGTCTTTCTTCCCAACTATCAGGACTCCCCATAGGAGTAATGGCCCCATTTCATGAGAAAGTAAACAGAGGACATGGGAAACATGACTGGCCCGGCTACTCCCTGAGATAGGACTGCCCTCCACTAAGGGGACTTAATCCTCCAGTCTCTGAACAGACTTCCTTGGTGTTGTGGGCTCATGCCTGGTTTTTGTGGGGATAATCACCACACTTTTGGAACCCAGTTGCCATAGGAACACTGGTGACCTCAGAACCCAACCCAGCCTGACAAGTACTTATGAACCAGTCAAGATTTCTGGAAGCAGCATGGGAGTGCCCCATCTAATGGAACCTTGACCATGGCCAGCAGCTAATCTCAGTGATGATGGCATGGTCAGACCTGCTCCCAGCACTATCCTATCTTTCTGAGTCCTTCCAGTATCCCAGAGGAGGGCTAACCCACTGCCATCTCAGACAGTAAGCAGCAGCCACCTTTTCATGTTTGTGGGCCAAGGTAAAGGCAGGGGTCTGCTAGGAGGACCAGCACACTCCTCTAAGGGAGTCAGTAGAAGAGATGGACTCATCAGAGTTAGCCCACAAGTTCTGCTTGTTGTCTATATTGTGACTTAGCTTCACCCCAGGTCTCCTGCACAGTACAGCAGCAGCTCACAGTTGTGAAAACAGAAAACTGGCCCAGAGTCTTCCTGGTTACGATCCTGGGTACCTGCAGTACATCACCTGGCAACACAAGGGGACATTGGAAATGGGTGGAAGGTAAGGTTTTAGATGAGGGGAGGGGATTCATGGGGCCCAGGAGCCCTGTTGTCTTTACAGATTCTTAGGAGATGGAAGGAAGTGGTCAGTGGTCAGAGACAGACCAGTTAGCTGCTGACCATACACAAGATGGTCCTTATCACACCTGTGTCCTCAGGTTCCTGAGGACAGGAAGTTCACACCAGCCATATGTACCCAGACCTCATTTTCCCTACATTGACTTGGTCCCAAACTTTCTCCTGTGCATAACCACACTTTTACACTGTGCTTCTGGGTCTGCTCAGAGAAACTCTGGTGTGGTAGGAACCCTCCTGCATTTGTCTCTGTGCCCCACCCCTATCTGTGCTGCAGAACCATGCCCTAAGCCACACTGGCACAGAGCCTCCCAGTGCCCCATTTAGGGCACAGGGTTAACCCCTTGTTCTGCATGCTTCAGGCGCTGGTTTTTTTTTTTTTTTTTTTTTTTTTTCATGATGTGAAGATGGATTTCCAGATCCAGGGTTCCTGCTTCTACCCAGCTCTGCCACTTATTTGCTTTGTGACCTCAGGTTGGTTATTGAACTTCCCTGGACCTCAATGGCCTTATGTGTAAATATGGCCAGCATTGAGTGCCCTGACTTTGATATGCAGCCTTCTGCCCTATGCATTGGTAATAGAGGCTGCAGCCTCAGAATCCACACATTACAAACTTGGTCACTGAGTGTATGGTGTGGTCCTCACCCCTGTGAACTTCCCACTGTCACATGAGCAGGATCCTGCTGTCCTTGAGCATGGCATGAGCACAGAAATGGACAGATTTCCCAGGACTGCCACAGTGAGGGCAGGGAGTTTCCAACCTGTCCTCTGCTGGCACAGGTAGGCAGGCTTCTGCTGGGTACCAGTCCCACCAGCCCACTGCCATTAGGACAGTGGAATTCTGTGGAGGAGTCTTTGTTTATATGTCAGGTTCAGAGCTTCTTTGTCTGCCCTGAGCTGTCCTGTGCACATAGGGTTCATGTCATTACCATTACTGCCCATGGCAACCAGAGGACAAGGTGGCACCAACATTGGGTGCTAAGGGCCTGACTCTCAAGGCTCAGACTCCTGAAATTGAGGAACAAAACACACAGCACACACCACATGTGCACACACACCCTTACACATCACACAACAAACACACCTCAGCACAGCAGAACTGCAGGCACACAACCTTTTTAAATATCACTGAACCCATGCAACACAGCACAGCACTGACCATGTGCTGTGCTTACACATCACACAACAACCACAACATGAAACATCACATACCACATGCACACACAGTGTCATATGCATCACACAACACAAACAATGCAACACACAGCACACACCACATGTACACATACATTCTTCACTTTCAAAAACACACAGGAAGCAACACAGCACACACCACATGTAAACAACCTCCTTTTACATCACATAACATAAAAAATTCAACACAGCACAAAGCATCTGTACACAAAACTTCTTGCATATCATGCAGCACACATCTCAAAACACACAGCACTAACTTCATGCACACACATTTCCTTACACATCACAAAATGTATTCAAAACACAACACTGTAATCTCAACTTGCATACATACCTCCTTACACTTCACACACAAGCACTCAACACACTAAAACCCTCACACAGGAACACACCTTATAAACAAATGACACATAACATGCACAGCACCCACGTGTCTGCACACACAGAAACACACCACGTGCACACCCATTTGCACACTTCATAAACATGATGTTCACACACTTCACTACATACCCATAATGTTTTTTGACTTTACTAAAGATATTCTTGGTTAATTACATGGTCAGTGTTGAAAAAGGTGTGTGCCATGTGTCCTGTGTCCTTGACTGTAAACCATGTTCCTTTGGTGTGGGGAAGCCCTGAGGGGTCTTGGGCCCTGGATGAAGGACTTGGCTTCCCTGGGCCTGGTCTCCTGGTCTGCTGAGACCCTCCCTGACAGTGGCCTCGAATTATACACTGAGGGTCCAGGGTTCACCCAGGTAATGCCACTCAGCCCAGGCCACATCTGTGTGCCCACAGTTCAGAAGTCACACACATGGCTCAGTGTCCATGTGCCCAAGAGCTGTGCAGTCCCTCCAACCTTCATTAACATGGCCTGACAATCTTCTGACAAGTTCAGGGAATTTCTGTCCAATGACTGAGGCCCGAGTCCTTCCAGTTTTCACTTGGGCTGGAATATAGCTGTGGCCTCCCACAAGACAGCAGTCTCCAAATTAAATGCCCTCCCCCGTGAGGTTGGTGGCAGATTCACTGTCTTCTTAGGAAGACCAAACTACATTTCAATTCGGTGTCCCTCTTTTTCCTGATGCAGACACACAGAGCCCAGTCAGTGAGAACCCCAGGTGCAGGCTCGTGTACTGGGCCCAAGATAGAATATTGCCAGGTTGGTGGGAAGAGAACCCTCTGCTGGAATTACTGGATACAGCACTCAGGGCCTAACCCAGGGTTGTTGGCCCGGGAAGAGGAACAGGTGAAGATGATCCCTGCAGTTACAAAGGTCAGTCTTGTGTTCTGAAATTCTGACACTCAGAGACAGGGTTGATTCCATAACCCCTCCTGATCAGATGAAGATATGACTCTTATGACTCTGGTCTCAAAGCCTGAACCTAGTCAATCTCTGTGAGCACAGGGACCACACTCCTCAGTGTTCCTTGCATTTGATTCTCGTCTTGAGTCCATTTGGAGCCTCTTTTTCCATTCCACAGAGAATAATTTTTAATTTGTTTTTCTGAAAGGGCCATTAGGTATTTGTTTGTGAGTGTGGCACTGTCTGCAAGAACAGAAGAGGGAGGCACAGCAACTGGGTTAGTTTACAAAAATTGCAGACTGATTACAAGAAGCCTGGAGAAAGAATGTTCAATACTTTGAATATGGGTACATTCAAGGAGCTACCAATCCACTAGAGATCATCAACACCAGGTTTTGAGGGGAAACCACTTGCTGCCACACCCAGCACACCAAAACCAATGGAATGGAGCCATCAGACTGACCCACCATGCCTGTTCCTCATCTTCATGATCTACAAGTTTTCTTTCATGGAGTTTTCACACCCCAAAGGACTCCTCACACCAGGCATGAACCGTGCTCTGTGTGTCTTGCTTTTCTGAATAAATCTCTGCCCAAGACTCTGTTGACAGGTTCTGAAATCCCTCTCTGCAGCATGTCAAGGAGATGTGAGGCTGGGTTGAAGCTCTTTCTAACTTCTGTGGACCTCCTGGGACACAATCTGGTGATGACAGAATTTTATTTCAAAAGCACATAACCTGCTGCTGGGGGATGATTACAGTGTGGTGACCCTGACCCTGGAGCCACACACACCCCTGGTGTTCCTCCTGAGACAAGTGCCAGGCTAGGAAGAAAACTTCTCTGCAGCACCTCACTTTCCCAAGATCTGCTAGAGTTGAGACTTCAGCTCCCTCACCATACCTGCCCCTGCCAGGAACCACAGCTGCCCAGGACCCATCTGAACTGACTGTAGGGAACTTCAGAGCAACTTCAACCCAAATGTCCATGGCTAGTTCCATTTTTCCTTTTGTGCTTATGTGTTTGGATAGTTTGACTGGTACACACACTTTTTGGTTTTGCAAAATTAAGATACATTTATTTCTTGTGAAGGGAAGTTTTTGGCTCTCATGCCCTCTGCTCCCTCACTGTAAGCTCTGGTTATCCAAGCTACTTAGGGAACTATCTCCCAATCCACAAGTTAACATACCTGCACCCTTGAATGGAAAATGCTTTCCTAAATAAGCTGCCTCTCCATAAGCAGAGAAAGAAAGGAAGAAAGCTCACATCAGAGTGGGCACCAAAGCCTTCAATGAAGACTTCACAGAGGATCCTAACATTGAGACTTGTGACCAAGTGGCCTCAGCTTCATTCAACTGGTCACAGTATGACTGAGATTTGACTGTACCTTCACATATTTGGCACATATGTTAACATGTTGCTGTATCTCATGGGTTGTATTCAAACATAAGAGGATCTATGACAAATGGGTTAATTTAGAATTGTTAGAGAAAATGGAGGTGTCCTCAAAATGGTAACACATGTTCTTTTTCTTTTTGTTGGCTTTAGGTTGAACTGCCTACCAGTCTGGAGCCTGAATGAGTCAGCACCCTGAGAATTCCCTGCAGTCACGAGGGATGCCTGGTTCCCCTGCTGGTATCCCTACCCTGATCCAGGTATGGTGACTAAGCCAGGCATCTAGCAGGTATTCTAGGGACAAAGGGCCTCATCATGGGACTGCCTGCAGCTCAGTGTTGTCATTTCCCCAGGAAACCAAAGGTGAGCATAGGTCACCATCTGGCTGTGGTACTGTCTGAGGGACCTAAGTAATCCTACCAGCCTTGGTACCTGCCTGGCAGCACTGGGCCTACACTGTTACCCCTGCTCTGGCATCAAGAAGTCCAAAATCCTATCCAAATTCTCCCACATTCTTGAATTCCCCTTCCCAAAGAACACACAGTTTGCTTTGTCACACTCATCTGGAGGGTCCCGGCCACCTTCCATTCAGTCACCTAATGAGGAATGTTGGTTGACTTGGGTTGAAAGAAACTTTATTCTCTCTGAATTCCACTGTCTGTCACACCTGGACCTGTGCACAACCAGGTACCAGTGTTGCCTAGTCCACACCAGTCCCCTTCTGTAGGGCAGGAGTGGCCTGCCTTGCTTTTGAGCTAAACATTGTTTCACACTTACCTGATAGGCCTTCCAGCACATAGAAGTTGAGCCAGCATGGGAGTGCTTTCTGCATAAATTTGTTGTGACTCTATGCAGATGGTATGTGCACATGTCGAGTGGGTGTGTGTGTGTGTGTGTGTGTGTGTGTGTGTGGTGCATAAGAATAGTGTGTGCATATGGAGAATGCATTAGGAGTGAGCGTGATTGTGGAGAGTTTGTGAGGAGTGAGTGTCCATACACAGTGTGCATGAGGATTGAGTGTCCATATGGATAGTGCATATGGAATGAGTGTTTATGTGGAGTGTGCAAGAGTGAATGTATATGAAAACACATGAGGATTTGAGTGTCCATGTGGAGTGTGCATAAGGAGTGTCTACGTGGACATGTGGTGTGAGTGTGTATTTGGAATGTGTATGAGTAGTGTGCACATAAATTGTGTATTAGGAGTGAGTGTCCATGTGGAGTTTGCAGGATGAGTTATTATGCGTGTGGAATGTGAATGAGAAGTGAGTGCTAATGTGGAGTGTGCATGAGAAGTGCATATTCATTTGGAGTGTGCATAAGGAGAGAGTGTCCATGTGGAATGTGCATGAGGATTGAGTGTTCATATGGAGTGTAGATGAGGAGAGAGTGTGCATGTAGACTGCAAATGTAGACTGAGAGTCCATGTGGAGTGTGTATGAGGAGTGAGTGTCCATGTGGAGTTCAAGTATGGATTGAGAGTCCATGTGGGATGTGCATGAGGAGTGAGTGTTCATGTTGAGTGTGCATATGGATTGAGTGTACATTTGATGTGTGCATGAGGAGCCAGTGTTCATGTGGAGTATGCATGAGGAGTGTCCATGTTGAGAGTGCATGAGGATTGATTGTTCATGTGGAGTGTGGATGAGCAGTGAGTATACATGTGGAGGGTGAATGAACATTGAGTGTGCAAGAGGACAGAGTGTCTATGTGGATTAGGCATGAGAAGTGAATGTGTATGTGAAGTGTGCATCTGGTGAGAATGTGTATACAAAGTGTGCAAGAGGAGAGTGTGTGAGTAGGATTTTTTTAGGAGTGTGCATGTACAGTGTACATGAAGAGTTAGTTTGTGTGTGTGCTCATGAGCAATGAGCAAACATGTTGGTGTCCATGTTGGTATAAATGGTCCTGAGGGTCTGCTGTCAGGTCATGCAGTGTGCATCCCTGTCCAGCCTCCATTCTGGTTTGTCCCAGAACTGCTCTTTTGGGCTTTGTGGTCTCTGAGCCTCATGCACCATCAGTCCTTAATTGCCTCCCCTCCCATTCTGTCCCTGGAGACCAGGCCTGCAGATGAAGGAAAGAACAGGGGCCCAACCAGTGTTTGGACAAAGTCCCAGGGTGGGTGGGGACAGGAAGTTGAGGCTAGCAGACTCTGAAAATTTTCTGAATTGACAGGCCAGGCAGGGTTGGTGGGGAACACTAATCCCAGTCCTTCCAGATCAGATGCCCTGGCAGCACCCTCCCTACCTTTCCACAAGATCCACTGGCCCAGGATGCAGGGAATGGCTTCCTAGGAAAAGGTGAGTAAATCATAGTGGGAAGGGGGAAGAGGTTTCTGGAAATAATTTCAAGCTTATTCCAGGTCAGCAGGGAGCCTGGGCCCACCCCAGGCCCTCTAGGCTGCCCCTTCCTTCCTTTTCCTTCCCTTCCACAGTGAATCACAGTTGCAGGACCTCACAGTATCCAAGATGATGTGGGTGGTTTCTGGGGAGAAGCCCACAAACATGGGAGAGTTCCCATGGCAGTGTTCCAAGTTCAGTTGAAGTAGGGCACAGGGAAAGAGAATGCAGGTCTGTGGGAATGGGGTGCATGAGGTCCAGGCAGGTGCAGAGGACTGTGAAAGAGTATGGAATTTGGGGACCTGGGGAACAGGGTGTAGACAGGAGGAGGTGTCTGAAGCAGTGTGGGAGGTGGTTACCTGGTTCACAGGGTACAGACAGGAGAATCTGAATGATCTGGGAAGTGGGATTCTGGAATAAATTGTCCAGGCGGGAGGATAGGACTTTGGGAATTTGGGGGGTGGTGACCCGAGGCACAGTGTCCAGGCAGGAAGAGGAGTCTGAAGGAGTCTGGGAGGTGAGGACCTGGTGTACATGGTCCAGGCAGGTGTGCAGGGGTGTGAAGGAGTCTGGGCAGTGGAGAGGCAGCTAGTCTCCTTCCAAGTCCTACTTAATGCTAGCAGCATACAGCTGTGCTGGGAAATAGAGTTAAAGCAAAATCTCCTGAAAGCCCAGAAACACCTTCCATAAACAAAGGGAAAGAGGACAGTTTTAGCCTTGAATATGCATTAAACCAGGACAAGAAAGCCTCAGAGTCATCTGCTATGAGACTGCCTGGGAGTCTGACTTCCTGTTTTGTTTCCAACACTCCACACAGCACACACATTCTGTTGAGATTCCAGCATGAAGACCTGCAGCAGTAGATCTGCAAGACCTCTCTGTCTTGCCCCTTGATTCCCTGGGGATTATGGTCATTAAGTGTATAGCTAGGGCTTAGCCTATTACAGGATAAAGTCATGAGAGTCAGATTTCTGTTGCTGTGACAAAATAACTGAGCTGAAGAGCTCACCAGGTGGAAAGGTTTCAGTGGTTTCACTTCATGGTTAATTGACCCTGCTGCTCTTGCCTGCATCAGCATATCACATCATGGTGGGAGTGTGTGGTAGAGGAGGCCTGAGGTCCTCATGCCAGTTGGGATGCAAAGAGACAGTCAAGGTCAGTTCCACAAGCCCTGGCCTCCTTCCCCCATTTCCTGCTTTCTAAGATTTCCACCTCTCCCAACAGCGACACCAACTGGGGACCAACTTCCATATATGTGCCACAGAGTGGACACTCTTCTGCAGTTCAGCAGGACACAGGTGGCCACCTGAAGCAGGGTGTGCAACTACAGAGGCTAAGTTGTGATCAATGAAGAGACAGTGGGTTAAGAAGGCTCCAGACATCTTTCCCTGTATTTTTGTTGCTGCCACTATTCTGTCCCACACACATACCATTTTACAACCTAGATCATTAGCTTATGAACTTTCTTGTCTGTCATTGATCAGTTTGTTATTAGCCTGCAAAAGTCTACTACTTGAGAATACCTCCCCAGATATTCTCTCTCTCTGTCTCTGTCTCTTTCTCTGTCTCTGTCTCTCTCCCCCTAACCCCACAGGGTATACATATTGCTTGTCTGCTGAATAAAGTTTCATGCATAATTTCCTGCATCTGGAGTGGTTTTCTGGGTACTTTAAGTCTAAGGGTATACTGGCAGGTACTGGTCTCTGACTGGATCACATGATCAGATACCCATAGACCCAGAGAGACTTTATAGTACAACCCAGCTGATAGGCCTTGGGTAGGGTCACCCCATCTGAACCCATCTCTTGTTCTCTTACAGTCTGAATATGTGATGCCCTAAATTTATGTTGATGCTTCAACCTCAATGTGATGTTTTCTGGATGACCTTTTGGAGGTCCTAGGTCAGGAGCGTAAACCCTTCCTGAGTGCCTCATATTCAGGCACAGTGAGTTTCCTGTCCTGACCACAGCTGAGGCACAGTGAAATGACAAGACTTTCAATCTGTTGTGCCTTGGTCTTAAGCTCCAGGATCCAGAACCCTAGACATGAATTTTTGAGGTTTCTGAGCTGCCTGGTTTATGTTTTGTTGGAAAAGCCTGAATGAACTAAGATATTGGAACTGGGTGTGGCCTGGCTATACAAACACATGAAATGTGGAGATGGACTTGAAACTGAGTGAATGGAACAAACAAAAAGAGGTCTGAAGTGCATGCTGGAGAAAGCCCACAATGCCACACACAGACCCTTCCTAAGAAAAGTCGGATGCAATTTCACAGGAACTCTCTAGGCTGCAACAAGGGGATTGCCAGTTCAATGGCAGCATCAGCAAATTATCCAGGCTCTCTCTCAAAGTGAAAAATAAAGAGGGCTTACTGATAGAGCTCCCTGGATTCAGGCTCCAGTGCCAAGAGAAATGGAGACCAGGGAGGAAAAAAAGAGTCAATGATATGTATTAAAGCATCTCAAGTTGGATACCTCAGGGCACGACAGGCACTGGAACCTAACACCAGTTGTGTAGCGGAGAAGAAAGATTGAATGCATCCCTTGGTACTGCCCAGATGAGGAAATCTGTAGCCCAGGAGCAGATAGAGTCTATGGGTGTAAAGTCACTTGCATGGTGTGGACATGATGTGTCCACCAAGCTCATCTGCGGAATGGTGTAACACCTTCAGACATGAAGTGATGAGATCACAAGAACTCAAAACTAATCAGGGTACTAATCCACTCTATAGATTAATGAGTGAATAGACTGATAGGTGGTCATTGTAGGCAGGGTGTGACTAGAGAAAGTAGGTCTCAGGAGTCAAGACCTTGGGGACTAAACTTTCTCCCCTTGGTCAGTCACTCCCCCTATCCCAAAATCCTGTCTGCTCTGAGTTAAGCAGGTTTCCTGAGCCATGTGCTTCTGTGACAATGCTCTCAACTTGGGCCCAGAACAATGGTGTCTGCCAACTATGGACTGAATATCTGAAATTCTGAGACAAATAAACCTGTCTTCCTCTACATTGTTCTGAGGCATTTTAGTCACAATAGCCAGAAACTGACTAGCAAAATGATGAGGACACATCAGAAATGAGGAGGATTCTAGATGTCTGACCTAACAGGAGTTTTCCATAAGCAGGTCAGGGTTAAAAGACATCACCTGGCACTCCTGGAGGAGAACAGTCTCCATCAAATTACCAGGCTCAACAGACATTGAAGGTGGGCTTCTTCCAACACACTTACCTGAAGCTGTGCTGAAAGCTGACTCTATAGGAGGCCCAGAATTGGTTGTAGGAGAAGGTTCTGCAGTCTGACTACAGTGGGTCCATCAGAGAACCCTGGTAACCCTCAGGGTGACTCTGTCCAGACACAGGAAGGAAAGACTTGCAGAAAGTCTCAGCCTGCTGTAGGCCACATGTGGGTATGGGACCAGTCTGTTAGACCTGAGACTAGAGTGTGGAATTGAACTGGACACAGGAGGATAGGTCATCCTTGCCTCAGTACAGTCAGGAAATGAAACAATTGCTCTGTCCCAGGTGTACATGTCCTGGGTGTAAAGAGAGATTTATTGACTGAAGACATGTGTGAATAGGTTGCAGAGGGTGGGCTTAGCACTGCTGAGTGCTTGTCATAAACCACAAGAAGAGAATTAATGGATAGAATTTTACCAACAAGCTAGCATACCTAAAAAATTTGGAAAGTTCTGTGTCTACTCACAAGAGGGATGAGAGCAAGCTTTGGAGATGAAAAAGAGTATGGCCAAACTTTCCTTAAGGACATGAGAATAGATGTGCCCTGGGATAACACAAGAGTGGCCCAAAGGTCCTGGAGAGATGTGTACTGTCCCTTTCACCACAGACCTGGAGAAAAGTGAGCCCAGGCAGGGGCTGCTGTCTGGTCTCCTCAGCAGGTGGCTCAACCCACTCTCATTCCTTACCTCTGCGCACCTGACAACCCCTCCTGGGCTCCCAGTTGTGAGATCCAGGTAGAGAACTCTCATGGGCAAATCCACTGCAGAGCATCATAAACTAAACCTCTGGGGAAGAGTCAGCCCCAACTCCCCAAACCAGTGCTAACACTGGCATCCGATTCCAACCTGTGGTGGGACTGCTCATGACTAAGTTTCAGAGTCACTGCAGAGCACTCACAGGGGAGAGCCTAGGCACAGAACAACACAGCCAGGACTGCCAACTCTGTCACCCCTGAACAAGACACTGACACCAACCCAGGATGGATAGGGGGCCAACCCTGAAGTCTTAAAGGCAGAACATCAAACCAAAATATTGGGCATTACTTTTTTTTGTTGTTGTTGTTGATGTTACTGGGGATTGTACCCAAAGGAACTTTGCCACTGAACTGCATCCACAGTCCTTTGTATGATTTTGTTTTGAGACAGGTTCTCACTAACTTGCCAGGGCTGACCTCAAACTTGTAATCAACTTGCCTCAGCCTCCCAACTTCCTGGAATTGCAGATGTCTAAAACCCTGCCCAGCAAAAGAAAAAGAAAATTTGTGACCTTCAGCTCCAATGCACTGATGGGTTGTGAGTTTGTATGAAATGCCTGTATCTTTCCCTGCTTCTCCCTCTGAATAGGAACGGCTGCCTAGATCTGTCCCATAGGTGTCAAAAGCACAGAACTGGTAGTACCTTCCACCCACACAGAGAAAACCGGCATACTCTGAATGAATGGTGACTGACCTCAACCTGCTGTGATGTACATATTTACCTGAGATTCTGGACTTTAATACCAAGGTGGACATTGGGGGCTAATGAAGGAAATGAATGATATTGGCTTGTCTAAGAAGGAGAATGAGTAGGGACACATTTGGTAAATTTAACAGTTTAAAAAATAAAGGAAGAGCTGGTTCAAGAGAGGGGCTATAGCTAAGAAGTCTGAGTGGAATCAGCACTAGTGGGTGAGGTACCCTCAATCAAAGGACACAAAGTATTCTCAGCAACTGTTGATAAGTAGTTAGGGCAGGACCCACAGAAGACTAAGCACAGGTATAAGAGGGGCACTCATTCAGAGGATTAATAGATCCTGAACAATTGTGGTTGAGAGGAGGTTTAGAACAGAAACAGAGAAGACAGAGAAAAGATAGATGAGGCATGTTTGACTACTGGATCAAAAAAAGACTGAGGTCTTTTGGGAGAGAGGTTCTCATCTATAGTTATCTGAGCTTTTGGAACTGTTTTTAGAGTATCCCTTGGGCCAAAATTATATTAACCTCAGGTATGGTAGAAATGGTCCCATTTTGAAGATCTGAAGAAGTCTTATTACAATGGGAAACTGTCCTTGGCCACAATTCACACTGTGTTTTGAAGGTATGCATTATGCCTACTCAGAAGTGATAGGAGGTCTCCTTTCTTCTCAAAAGAGAGCAATAAATGACATATGAGACAAGATCCTGAAAATGTTTAAATATATACTTTCCATCCACTGTTTGGAAAGATGTCAGAATTTCTGAGCATGCTACATCACCCATGATAATTCAGCCACTTGAGCAAAGGTGTGAAAATGGTGGATGATGAGTGGTAGAATGAGGTGTTCAGTTCTGTGGGCATTGACACCATTTAAGTTGTCTTGGATTTTCAGGTTCTGGTAAGTAGTCTGTCCACATGGCATCATGAAAATCACACTGAGTTTGTTGGAAAGAAGGAGTATCCACATCTTCCCAAGTTTCCACACACTACTGACCTAGACATACAGATAAGACCTGTGATGTTATACTGACATTAGCTGGAATAGAACTCACCCAGAGATTTCACTAAGAGAGTCAAGTTGCCTAGGACTCAGTTGAGAGTGAGCACTGGTGGCAGAAGTGTGCCCACCTACAATACGCAGAGTGTACTGAGCCCTGGTTGGAGAGAAGCATTCACCCACAGAACCCAGAGGATTCTGAAAAATGTTGCATGAGGGGAGATTAAGGACAGGATGCAGAGAACCCTGAGCATTGGTGTGAGAGGGGACCTCACAGACAGGACTCAGAAGACCATGAGCAATGGTGGGGTAGATGAGTTTAAGACAGACAAAACAATGGAAAGGCTGAGCAAAGACAGGATATTTATGATCACACACAAGGGCTAGAGGAGACTGAGAAAAGATTGGCTATGGGAACTTAGAACATGGTCCAGAGGTGACTGAGCACTGCTGGGAGAGGGACATTCACCCAGAGTTCCCAAGTATTCTGAGCACTGCTGGATGAGGGACCCTTTTACAGTGAACACAGCAGAGACAGAATTGAAAGGTAAGGGGAAATCCAAAACAATATTGAGGTACAACTGCGTACCTGTGTACAAGTGATGCTCACAAAAGTACTCAGAAGACATTAAACAATGGTGACATGGGAGATTAATGACAGGGTTCAGAGAAGACTGAGCACTGTTGTGTGAGGTGTGCTCATCCACAGGACCCAGAGGAATCTGAGTAAGGATTACCTTGGGGAACCAGGAACAGGACAGAGAGAAGTCTGAGAACTCTAGGGCGACGGGTGATTACCAAAAGGACCCAGGTAAGTATGAGCAAGGAATGATTAAGGAATTCAGAAAGAAAAAAAAATGGAGAAGTCTGTGTACTCTCATATAAGGGGAAATCATCCACAAGACCCAAAGAAGACTGAGTAAGAATAGGATAGGCAAATTTAGTAGTTTTAGCAAGGAATGCTGAGCCATGTTAGGAGAAAGGCTATCACCAAGATGACCCAGTGGAATCAAAGCACTAGTGTGTGAGGGGTGCTCACCCACAGGACTTGAAAAAACCTGAACAATTTTGGATGAGGGGTGATTTAGGATGGACCCAAAGAAGACAGAGCACTGGTGGGAGAGGTGTGCTTCCCCCAGAGATCTCAGAATTGGTGAGGAGCCTGATCAATGGTGGTTGAGAGGAGATTTAGGGTAGAACCTAGAGAAGATAGATGTGGTGTGGTTTACCACAGTGTCCAGAGGAGATGGAGTTCCTTTGGAAGAGAGGTTCTCACATATTGTGTCAGAGTTTTGGAACCTGTTTGAGAGTGTACCTTGGGTCAAATTTTCAGTGACCTCAGAAATGGAGGGAATGATTCCATATCAGAGGTCTAAAGCAGTCCTCAAAAATGATGGGACTTTGTCCTTGGTAAAATTTCTCACTGTCCCTTGAAGGTGTGCATTGTGCCTTACTCAGAGTTTCTAAGATGTTCCTCTCTTGAAAAAAGTGTGCATACAATGACATATCACATACGATTCTAAAAAACTTAAATATGTGCTTTCCATCCACTGTTCAGAAAGATGTCAAAAATCCTGGCCATGTATCATCACTATAAGAAAAGAGCCACTTAAGCAATGCTATGGAAATTGTGAATGTTGAGTTGTGGAACGAGGGTCTCAGTGCTGGGGAAATTGACATGCATTAAAATTGATATGGGTTTTCAGGAATTGGTGAGGAGCCTGTCTGCAAGGCATCACCAAGGCCTATTGAAGATGGAGGAGAAAGCATCCACATCTCTCCAAATGTCCACAGTAATGTTGACCTGGACACACAGATAAGGTCAGAGATGATATAGTGACATTGACCAGAATGGGACTAACAGATAATTTATTCAGAGAACTGGTTTGGCTAGAGCTCAGTGGAGAGTGACCACAGATGTTGGACGTCTGCCCAATCCCAATACCCAGACAATATTGAGCACTAGTCATTGATGAGGAGTCTGTCTGCATGGCAGAACAAAAAGCCTATTGAGGTTGTTGGACAGTGGAAGCATCCACATCTCTCCATGTTTCCACAGAGTGTTGGTATGAACATGCAGATAAAAACAGAGAATGTGTGCTCACTTTACCTTGAAATGGACTTACCCAGAGATTTCACGAAGAGAAGCAAGTTCCCTAGGATCAGGTGGAGATTTATCACTGGTTGCAGAAGTGTGCCTACCAACATGCCCATGAGGAACTGAGCACTGGTAGGAGAGTGGCACTCACCCACAGGACTCAGAGGGTCCTTAAAATTGCTGCAAGATTGGATATTAAGGACAGGAAACAGAGAAGAATGAGCAGTGGTGGGAGAGGGCACTCACACACATGACTCAGAAGACCATGAATAATCGTGGGGGAGGTGAGATTAAGACAGATCCCAGAAAAGGCTGAACAGTGTTAGGCAATCTATGATCAACACAGGATCTGGAGGAGGTTGAGATAATATTGGCTACAAGAACTTAGCACATGACACAGAGGAGACTGAACACTCTGTAAGGAACCCTCACCCAGAGGACACAGAAGAGACAGGGTACTGGAAGGTAAGGGGCAGTCCAAAACAATATTCAGGGCAAACAGCATTTTTCTTCATGGAACACTCCCTAGAGGACTCAGATGATATTAAGCACTGGTGTGTGAAGGGAGATTTAGAACAGGACCCAGAGGAACCTGAGCACAGTCAGGTGAGTGGTGTTCACCAGCAGGACCCAGTGTAGTCTGAGCAGGAATATCACTGGTGAACCTGGAACAGAACAGATAGAAGACAGAGCACACAAAGTGAGGTGTGCTCACAAAATGGACCCAGATAGTAGTGAACAAGGAATGGTTAGGGAACTCCCATCAAAGAAACATATTGGTGAACTTAGCAGCTTAAACAAAGAAGGCTGAGCTATGGCAGGAGAGGGGTTATCACCAAGAGGACCCAGTGGATTCAGAGAACTACAGGGTGAGGGGCACTTACCCACAGGACTCAGAGCACCTTGAGCAAGGTTGAATGAGGGGAGATTTAGGGCAAGACCTATTGAAGACTAAGTACTGTTAACAGAGGGGTGCACACCAAGAAGATTTAGAGATCATAAGTCATGGTGTTTCAGCAGAGGTTTGTGGCAGAACCTAGAGAAGGCAGAGCAAAGATAGCAGAGGTTTGCTTAACTACAGGATCAAGAAGATATAGAGGTCTTTTGGAAGAGAGGTTGTCATCTACAGTGTTTTGAGGTTTTGGAAAATCTTGGAGATCATCCCTTAGGCCAAAATTATAGTGAGCTCAGTTACAGTGCAAACCTCAGGTCAAAGATCTAAAGACTTCCATAATTTTGGGAAATTGTGCTTGGCCACAATTCACACTATTTTTGATGGTGTGCATTGTGCCTGACTCCAAGATCCTAGGAGTTTTTTCTCTTTTCAAAACAGAGCAACCAGTGACATATCAGACAAGAACTTGACAATACTTAAATATATACTCTCCATCCACTCTTCAGAAAGATGTCAGAAATTCTGGTCATGCTACATCACCCATTGGAACTCATCCATTTGAGAAATGTTGTAAAAATTGTGGACATTTTGTGGTCTTCAGTTGTGTGGGCATTGACATTATTTAAAATTGTCTTGTTTTTAGGTTTTGGTGAGGAGCCATTCTGCATGGCAGCACCTAATACCTATTGAGTTTGTTGGAATGAGGAAATTATCCACATTGCTCCTAATTTCCATGGTGTTTTTGGTATGGACACACGAGAGATGGTGTACTGACATTACCCAGAATGGGACTCACCCAGAGATTTCACTTAGAGAACCAAGTTGCCTAGGGTTCAGTGGAGAGTGAGTACTGTTGTCAGAATTGTGTTCACTCACAACACCCACAAGAGACTCAGCACTGGTGGGAGAGGGATGGTCAACCACAGGACTCAGAGGACTCTGAATATTTTTGTGGGAGGGAATATTAAGGACTAGAACCAAAGAAGACTCAGCATAGGTGGGAGAGGGTTGCTCACCCACAGGATTCAGAAGACTGTGAGTAATGGTGGTATTGATGAGGTTAAGACAGAGCCCAGAAAAGGCTGAGCAATGTTAGGCTATCTATGATCACATGCAGAAACAGAGTAGGCTAAGATATAATTGACTATGAGAAGTAAGCACATGACCCAGAGGAGACTGAGCACTGCTGGATGAGGGGCACTCACCCAGAGTCCCAGAGTATTCTGAGCTCTGTTGGAGGATGGATGCTCACCCAGAGGACACAGAGGAAACAAGGTACTGAAGGATAAAGGGCAATCCAAAACAATATTCAGGGAAATCTGAAACCCTGAGTGTGAGTGACACACACCTCAGGACTCAGTTGAGTCAGATGAGTCCTCTCAGTTGAGTTGTTCTCATGAAAAAGATGCAGAAAAAAATGAGCAAGGAATGGTTAGGGAAGTCAGAAAAAATAAACAGAGAAGACTGTGTACTGTTAGGTGTGGGACCCTCACCCACAGGAACAAGAGAAGACAGTAAGGACAGGTTAGGCATACTCAGCAGGTTAAAGAAAGAAGGTTGAGCCATGGTATTAGAAGGACTATCACCAAGAGGTCTCAGTGGATTCAGAGCAGTAGTTGGTGAGGGGAGCTCACTCAAAGGAATAAGAATACCCTGAACATTGTTGGATGAGGGGAGATTTAGGACTGGACCCAGAAGACTGAGAAAATGTGGGAGAGGGGCGCTCATCCAGTGGACTCAGAACACCCTGAGCAATGGTGATTGAGAGGACGTTTAGGGATGAATTCAGATAAGACATAGCAAAGATACATAAGTTTTGCTAGATTACAGGATCAAAAGGAGACAGAGGTCTTTGGAGAGAGGGGTGGTAAGCCTCTAAGGTTCAGAATTTTTGGAACCTTTATAGTGTATCACTTGGGCCAAAGTTTTATTGACCTCAGGTATGGTTGAAATGGTCCTATTTCAAAGGTCTGAATATGTCCTCTGTGATGATGAGAAATTGTCCTTGGCCACATTTCACACTTGCTTTTAAAAGTGTGCATTGTGACTAACTCAGAAATCTTAGTAGGTCTCCTCTCTTGTCAAAAGAGAGCAGCCAGTAACATATCAGACAAGATCATGAAAACACTTAAATATATACTTTCCATCCACAGTTTGGAAAGATGTAAGAAATCTTGGGCATGCCACATCACCCACAATAACTCAGTCACTTAAGCACTGGTGTGGAAATGGTGAATGAAGTATGATTCAAGGAGGTTCCCAGTGCTGTAGGAATAAACATCCATTAAATTGTATTAGGTTTCAGAAATTTTTGAGAAGCATGTCTGCATGGTAGCACCAAAGAACTATTGAGGTTTTTGGAAAAAGGAAGTATCCAAATCACTCATCATTTCCACCACATTGTTGATATGGACTAACAGGTAAGGCCTGAGATGGTTTTGATACATTAGCTGGAATGAGATTCACACAGAGATTTCACTAAGAGAACAAGGTTTTCAGGTGCTAAGTGGAGAGTGTGCTCTTGTGTCAGAAATGTGCACAGCCACAACACATAGAGAGGACTGAGCACCAGTGAGAAAGATGTGCTCAACCACAGGACTCAGAGGACAGTGATCAATGGTGGGGGAGGTGAGGTTAAGAAAGAATCCAGAAAAGGCTTAGCAGTGTTAGGTTACCTAGGATCACACATGGGAGAAAGAGGAGGTTGAGATAATATTGGCTGCAGAAACTTAGCACATGGCACAGAGAAGAATGAGCACTGCTGGGTGAGGGGTAATCACACAGAGGTCCCTGAGTATTCTGAGCATGGCTGGATGAGGGGAACTCTACCAGTGGACACAGGGACAAAGTACAGAAGGTTAAAGGGCACTCCAAGACAAAATTCAGAGAAAACTTATCACCTTTGTGTGAGTGGCATTCACCAGAGGCCTCATATTACACTGAGCAATGGTATGTGAAGGGAAATTAAGGACAGTACCCAGAGAAGACTGTGTAGATAGAGTTGGGTGCTAACCTACAGGACCCAGATGATTCTGACCTAGTATATCCTTGGGGATCCTGGAAAAGGATAGAGAGAACACTGAGCATTCAAATGTGAAGGGTGTTCAATAAAAGGATCCAGGTAAGTATGAGCAAGGAATGTTTAGGGAACTGAAAAAAAAATCAGAGAAGACTGAGTACTGTTAGGTGAGGGTTACTCACCCAAAGTAGCCAAAGAAGAGTTAGTAAGAAAAAGTTAGTTGAACTTAGCAGCTTAAACAAAGAAAGGAGGCATTTTAGGAGAGGGGCTATCACCAAGAGGACCCAGTGGAATCACAGCACTAGTGGATGAGTATGCTCATCAAAAGAACTCAGAGTACCCTGGACAATGGTGGATAATAAAAAAAACTGAGGGCGGGAACCAGAGAAGACTGAAAACTGATGTGAGATGGGTGCTCAACCAGAAGACTCTGAAGACAATGATGATGGTTGGGATGAGTTTTAGGGTAGAAACATGACAAGACAAAGCAAAAATAGATAAACAGTGCTTGAATACAGGATCCAGTGGAGACAGAAGTCTTTGCAGAGGGTTCTCACCTATAGAATTCTGAGTTTTTTGAACTTCTTGTAGAGTAATTCCTTGGGCCAAAGTTTTATTGACCTTGTTTATGGTCAAAATTATCCTATTTCAAAGTTCTAAAGAAGTCCTCCATAAAGATGGAAATTGTCCTTGGCCACAATTCACACTATATTTTGAAGGTGTGCATTGTGCCTGACTAAGTAGACTTAAAATTTCTCCTCTCTTGTCAAAAGAGACTAACCACTGACATATCAGACAAGATCCTGAAAATAATTAAATATATGTTTCCATCCACTTTTCAGAAAGATATCAAAAACCTGGGTCTGCTACATCACTCATACGATCTCAGTCACTTGAACAATTGTGCAGAAATTGTGGATGATGAGTATTGAAATGAAGTCCTCATTGCTTTGGGCATTAACATCTTTTAAAACTGGCTTAGTTTTTCAGATATTGGTGAGGAGCCTGTATCCATGGCTTAACCAAAGTGCTATTGAGTTTGTTGAAAAAATAAGTATCCATATCTCTCCAAGTTTCCATATTAGTGTTGCCCTGGACATGCACATAAGGCCAGAGATGTTGTACTGACATTAGCCAGAATGGAGCTTACCCAGAGAAATCTCTATGTGTACTGAGTTGCCCAGGGTTCAGTGGAGAGTGAGCACTGGTGGCGGAACTCTGCCCACTCACAATATCCACAGGGTACTGAGCAATGTTTGGACAGGGATGTACACCCACATCCTCAGTGTAGCAGACCCAGTGGACCCTAATAAATGATTGGAGTAGGAAACTAAGGGTAGGAACAGAGCAGAGTGAGAACTCCAAGGTGAGTATTGTTCAACCACAGGGCCAAGGAGAGTGAACAGAGTTGACTTGGCTCAAAGGACAGTTTGTATCCTTTGTACTCATGTGAATGTATCACTAACTATTCTCTAATTGTCCACTTTTCATGTGACATTGCTGCTGCTCTCTGTTCTCATAAAATCTTCTTTGACTTCTCTACTCCCCAGTATTATATCCCCCTGGTGTTCTGGGATCAGTGTCCAGCAGTGTGTGGTGCACTGCCCAGCCTCTCTCCTTAACTCCCATAGTCTGTGATGTTGTAATAGCCTAGAGGGAGAGACAGGAACAGCTCTTTTTCCTACAAGGTCTTGGAGAGTGTGTGGGACCTTCAGGACTCACTGTGTCTTCCAGCATAACCTTTCCATGGACCTAATGATTTCTGACTCTACTGCCAGAAGTCAGAGGTTTGAAGAGCCTGGCTCCAGTTCTATTTCTGATCCGTTTATCCCCGAATTCAGGAAATTCTGGTTTGGGGCTGTTTTCCTAGGCATCAGGGGTGGGGTCATACTTTGACTGTGTAGACAGGGTAATAGAGGCTCAGTTTCACATCCAGGTTCTGCTGAAGCCAGGGACCTCTTTGTCCCACCTTGTTCACAGGGACCTAAGGCTAACCCTTGTATTCTTGAGCTCAGCCAGGGACCCATGGTCTCTCCATTCTTCTCTCCCATTTCCCATTTCTTACCTGGCAGATGCACACCTCTTGGTGCCTGGTGCAGTGTTGCCCAGATGCTCTCTCCTCCTCACTCCCTGTTTCTTCTTGATCAGAGTTTCTGGAATTTATCAAAAACTGTTGGTACCTGGTGATGATCATTGTGGCAGTGTTCCCAAACCTAAAGTCTTCAAGCAACAAGCTCATGGTTTCCTCAGGTCCCAGGTGCAACCTCAGCCTGGACACTCCCCTGTGTCCATCACCACTTCTGCTTCTCCCCCTTGTCAGTGTGAGGAAGACCCCATGGCTAGGAACCAGGGTCCTCTTCTGAGCTATCCCCAAGCTCTCTTCTTGTTTTATTTTGAGACATAGTCTTTGAATGATGCTCAGGGGGGCTTCACATTTGATCCACCTGCTCAGACTCCTGAGTGTCTGGCTTCATAGGTGGGGCACACTGCCATCGTTAGTCACCTTATGTTTCAACAGGAGACCTTCTTTGACAAAGACTTGTTGTTGTGAAAGCTATAAATCTGACCCAACCTGAAGCCAGTCAAGAATCACAGTGTATCTAAGATTACACACAAACTCACTTGTGTCCTGAGCCTGAAGTCAGGTTGTCCCAATTTGAGGGCCAATTGCAGAGCTCTGTAGAGATGCCCACTCCTAGTAGGGCTCCAGGTGCTCATGTGGCTTCCACCACCTTTAGCCCCCACTTCAGTGAACTCTAGACTTGGGCCTAGGGCCT
>NW_025920592.1:0-48666 GCF_902686445.1 Sciurus carolinensis | reverse complement strand
CCAAACTAAATACAAGATCATTGTTAAAAAAATGAAGTGCAATATGATCAAGAAGGTTTCATTGCAGGGATATAAGTTTGAACATTTTAAAAACAATAAACTAATTATCTGCATAAATAGTGTTAAGGGCAAGAATCTTTGATATCTCAATAGATGCAGAACAAGAATTTGAAAAGTAGTTCCAAGTCTTGTTTAAATTACTAGAAAATCTCCAGATACAATTAAACTTATACAATATTGTGAAGCTTACACATGACAAATCCAAGAACAACATCATACTGATATCAGAAAACCTGAAGTCATTTCTTCTAAAAACAGGAGCAAGGTAAGTATGTCCACTCCAATCATCCCTATTCAGATTAGTGGTTATAATTCTATCCACAGCAATTAGTCAGATGAAGGAAATTAAGAGATATGAATATAAAATAAAGAATTCAAATTACATGCTGATGACAACATTATACATTTAAAGGATTCAAAACTCTATCAGAAGACTTACAGAAAAATTAATAATTTTAGGAAAAAGGAGACAACTCACAATAAATCAAGCCAATATTTTAATAATAAATTTGATAATAAATTTTCAAAAATAAATCTTCCATAATAACATGTTCATATCCAGAATGCATAAAGAACTAAAAAATTTGACAGACAACTAATAAGCCAAATAACAAATGGGAAAAGAAAAAGATACTGCTCAAAAGAAGATAGTCAACAGATCTATGAAAAAATGTTTAACACCTCTAGCAATTGGGCAATGACAAACAAAATCTCCATTGATATTTCTTCTCACTTCTGTAGTAATAGAAATAAATGAAAATACAAATAATACCTGGAGGCAGGAATGTGTGAAAAAAATAAACTCACATATTTTGTGTGGGATTGTAAACTGATGCCACAAATCTGGATTGTAGTGTGATGCCTCAATAAAAAATGATTTAGAACTTCTTATTCTTCCATAAGATTCGGGGTCTCTGGTCTGATTCCAAGATCCTTGATCTATTTTGAGTTGATTTTTCAGGGTGAGAGATAGAAGATTAATTTCATTCTGCTACATATGAATTTCTAATTTTCCCAGCACCATTTGTTGAATAGGCTGTCTTTCTCCATTGTATGCTTTTGGCACCTCTGTCTAGTATGAGAAATTTATTTGAGTTTATCTTTGTGTCCTCTCTTCTGTACCATTGATCTACCTGTCTATTTTAGTGCTAGTGCCATGCTGTTTTTGTTACTATTGTTCTGTATTATAGTCAAAGTTCTGGTATTTTGATACTCTCTGCTTCACTCTTCCTGCTGAGGATTGCTTTAGCTCTTCTGGGTCTCTTATATTTCCAAGCAAATTTAATGATTGCTTGGTCTATTTCTATGAGGTTCATCATCTCTAGTAATAAGATAAATGCAAATCAAATTTACCCTAAGATTTTAGCTCCCTCCAATTAGAATGATGATTATCAAGAACACAAGCAATAATAGGTGTTGACAAGGATGTGGGGGAAAAGGTACTCTCATATAGTGTGTAGTGTTACAAATTAGTGTAGCCATTCTGGAAAGCAGTGTGGAGATTCCTTAGAAAACTTGGTATGGAACCACCATTTGACCTAGTTATCCCACTCCTGGGCCTATATCCAAAGGACTTAAAAGCAGCATACTACAGTGATGCAACCATATCAATGTTCATGGCTGCTCAATTCACAAAAGCTAGGTTGTGGAACCAGTATAGATACCATTCAATTGCTGAATGGATAAAGAAACTGTGGGATGTATACCCAATGGAATATTACTCAGCCATAAAGAAGAATAAAATTATGGCATTTTCAGAAAAATGGATGAAGTTGGAGAACATCATGCTAAGTGAGATAAGCCAATCCAAAAAAAGCAAAGGAGGAATGATTTCTCTGATAAGCAAATGATAATACATAATGGGTGGTGGGAGAGAGGCAATAATGGAGGAAGGTTGGATTGTACAGAGAAAATGGGGGTGGAAATGTTGGAAGAAGGAAAAATAGCAGATTAAGCAAGCATCATTTTCCTATGTACATGTATGATTATACAAATTGTATGACTCTGCTTCATGTACAACCAGAGAAATAAGTTATACCTGATTTGTGTATAATCAATCAAAATAAATTATTTAAAAAAATAAAAGATAATGATGAACTTGAAAAAAGCAAACAAAAGGCATGAAACCATTCTGTGACACTCTACTGCTACTCCATATCTATAGCAAGGATTTAAACTCAGCATACAAAAAATAGGCAGTCACATTTATGTTCATAACAACTCAATTCAGTACTGCCAAGCTATGGAATCAAGTTAGTTGCCCTTCAATAGATGAATTGATAAAGAAAATCTGGTATACATGTAAAGTGGTATATTATTCAGTCATAAAAATGAATGGAACTATGACATTTGTTGGTAAATATGTGCTTTGATAGACTATTATTCTATGTGAAATAGCACAGACATGAAACCAAAGTTGAAATGTTTCTTCAGATATGGAAAATTTATTTTTAGAAAAGTGGAAAAATGGAGAGGAAAAGAAAAAATGTAGCTGAAAAATCTCATGAAAATAGAAAAAAGTTTGTTGGACCAAATTAAGGTCAATGAGAGAGAAAAGTAATGAGATAATGTAAAAACAGTAGAATGAATGTGACTTAGCTTTCTTTTCTACATATATAAATGTACCAAAGTTAATCTCACTATCATATAAATCCACAAAAGAGTTTTTAAAGGAAACATACAGGTAAATACCAGAAAACTTAGAAAAAGCAGAATACAGGACAAGGTAAAATAGATGGAGGAATGGAGGGAAAAAAGTGTTTAGGAAACTGTATTAGAGTAAATTTTAGTCCAATTTTTAAACTGTCAGAATGAATCCTAATGTAATGTATAAAAAATTCAGCCACTAAAATAATGCTTTCCTGAAGGAATGATGAACCCAACCACTATGTATAAGTATAATGCTCTAATTCAAAATAAAAAAGGAAGATAAACACTGAGTTAAAATACAAAGCAGAGAAATAACAGATTACAGTAAAACATCACAAATATAACATATTTGTTGGACAGAGCTTCACATTAAACTCTGAACTTCCTAGAATTCATGAAAAAATATAAAATATTTAAATTAATATGGTGTAAATGCAATTTTTCTGACAGTCACATTGGCACTGGTGATTGTCAATATTTAAGAACATTTGAAAAATTCATTTGCATGAGTTGCATAACTTTTTGATATTATTTTGCATTTTTATTGGGGTTCTTTATTATGTGACAGACTTACATAATGCAAGTTATTTAACTTATTACATTTATGAGAAAAATATTAGTATTTACCATCCATGCACCCAATGAAAAATAAAAGTCTAAAACAAAATAACTGGACTTTGAACAAGCAAGCTTGTGACCTTAAGTGCCTCACAGTCTCTAAGGACTTTTGTATTATTTGTAAGTTGGCTCTGTTGCCTTGATAATGGAGAAAAGATTACTTATAAGGATGACAGTTTTGATAATAATAAACCAAAAAAATTACCCAATATTCTGTGAGTCATCATGATTTCTTAATGCATTTTTTTTTACTTTGAGACAATTTACCTTTGATTTCAAATATAATTTGTGGTGTAAATTTTATTTTATTTGTTAAAGTCAAACTTGAGATTTCTTCAGGTTTCAAATAATATTAATTTCTTTAGGAAAAACCTACATAATTGAAAAATAAATCCAGGGTACTTCTATGTAGCCATTACCTAACTTCACCAGTATAATCCTAGATATAATACCTATGAAGAACAACAAAAGAACAAGATAGTATCTACATTGATCAATTTCTATGTCAAAGTACATGATCACATGATTACAGATTTGTGGGTCTGCAATGGACATATCACCATAATGGAACAAAGTGGCACAGGACATTTTTTCACCACATGGCAGCCAGGAATCAGATATTGGAAGAATCCAGGGACAAACTAAAATCAAACTCCATTCTACCAGTGACCTACTTTATCAACCCATGTGTAACTGCTTACTTAAAACTCTCTTTTCATTCTACTTATTATTTCAACAAAAGGATTATACCAGAGCTAATGTTACAGCTTCCATATTCCAGTGTCCTCATAATTGAATGATGCTACATTGCCTGATTGAGTTTTTCAGGGAACATTCTGAGACCCACACCATAACAGTCAACTATCTTGTAGAACATTATTCCATTTCTTTAATATTTTTGTTGTTTTTCTTAAAATCATATACTAATTAGTTAATACCCACATTTTGTCTTGTGTTAATAAGAGGACAAGAAAACATTTTATTCATCAACACACTTCTACTGACTTGAAACATCAGAAAATTTGGAATTTTATAACATATTCTATAGCAAAGTGCTTACAAAAGAAGGCATTTGGAAGAACTTGCTAAATTATTCAAAAGCATCCAAATACTTTCCCAGATTTATATCATTTTAGCCATTAAAATAATATAGTGATTTTGTATCACTGCTACATAATAAGTTGAAACTCAAAATTAAAAAAATCTATGAAATTATAAATAAGTTCAGAGTTTTCTACATGAACATCAAAAGTCTCATCATGAGATAAATGTTTCCCTAAAGAAATAGCAGATCTATCCCAATATGAAAATAGAAGGCAAAATGGGTAGCTGAATCAGACCCATTCTTTAGTATACCCAAAATAAGCTGCCTTGATAAATAATAACCACATATCAATGCTCTTAAAATGAATGTAGGAGTGAAGAAGGATGACGGAAACCAATAGAGATGTTATTGTAACAAAATGAATCATACTATTTTCAATTACATTATTTTTTTAAAATATTGCATTTGTTGAAAATAATGACCTTGGTAAATCTGTGCTTTTGCAATTTCGATGAATCAAAAACATGATATTAAAATTTGAAATCCACCCTCTAATTCATAGGAAATTTTAAAATATTGATTGTGTGGTTAAGTAACTCAGAGAATTGACTTTAATCCTGTGATAAGTTACAAATTTATTAGCATATTTTATTCTCTTCCTCTTGAATATATCGTGATTTTGTATTTATTTTTGCATTTTATAGCTTCAAAATAATTTGTCTTTTCTTCTCTAATCACAATTTCTACATCTGCATCATATTTTATATATAAATGTGTTTTAATTTATACCTGAGATTAGTAATTAAGAGCTAAACATGTTACTCCCTTTCTCCTGCTTTTTGTAGTTATTTTTATTTTTTTTAATTCTTTGCATATTAACTTTCTTTTCTTTAATCACAATTTCTGTTTTTCCCATCAATTTTGTATATAAATGGATTCACTGCTCATCTCACTTTTTTTACCCTACTTGTATAAGATATTTCTTGTAATTTCTTTATTTGCTGGATTTCATGGTAAAGCTGGATGCATTTTCAAATGAGGTTAATTAAACATTAATTATTAAAATTTGTGTCAGCTGTTAGAATCTTGTGTTTATGTATGTCTTTTTAGTAGAAAAGTACAGAAAGAGTGGCATGGTCTGTTGTTCAGTGGTAGAATGCTTGCCTAATAGGAGTAATGCTCTGGGTCTTATCCTCACCATCACACAAATATAAACACATTAAATGAAGTTATTGTGTCTAACCACAACTAAAACATATGCACTGGGAAATATGTACCATGTCAGATCAAGTATACAGAGATATATTCTTCCAAATTTCTGACCAGAAACAATTTTATGTTGAAAAATAAAAAATGCACTGCACCCAACACAGAGATAATTCATCAAAAGATCTAGTGTGATTTTTCAAGAGAGGACATACCTATGGGACAAAAACAGAGAAAGACCATGCATACATATCATGTAATAGAGACATGGGTATAGCACCTGTTAAGACAGATGAATATGGAAAAGTAGTTGACAACAATACTCAAATTCTAGGATTTAAGAAAATTGAACACAAAATATTATTCCTAGAAAATTGTATTATGCAATTGTATTCATCAATTCCCACCCCGGTCCACACCAATTTTTATTCTATGATGGTTCTGGTCAGGGTTTTTCTGTCATAGCAGTGAAAGTTTGGCTTATGTTTTATCATAACATTTTCCTTTATTTTTGAATTGGCTATATCACAGATATAAGGTATTAACATATTTAACTCAGAAGCCATAATTATTATTTTGTTGCATCCTTTTTGTTTCTATTTAAAAATGTTTTCATCAATGGTCAGTGGCACATGCCCCCTATCTTTCCTACTGCTTGGGAAACTGAGGCAAGAGAAACAAAATTTCAAGCCAAACTCAGAAACTGAGAAAGGTAACAAGCATCTTAGTGAAATACTATCTTTAAATAAACTGTTAAATACTGGGGATGTGGCTCAGTGGTGAAACACATCTGGACTCAATTTCCCATAAAAACCTCCACATTTAAAATTTTATATTTGGTACTTATCTTCACCTTACTATATCTATATTTATTTCCAGATATTGGAATTTGTGTTTTCTTCTATTTCTTTCAGATTCTAATTGGGTTATTTATTCTGATACAAACTTGTATAACATCTCAATTTTACAGAACTCCAAAACCTCAAAATTATGTTATTTATATTGATCTATCATCCTGACATGAAGTTATCTATTGTTTCATCTGTTTCCCTGAGTTCTATAGCATGAAATATTTTTTTGGAATGCCATTTTATTACTTTTGTCAATGTTTAATTTCAAGTGATATCTAGTTTATTTAATTCTGCTTTTTTTCTTTTTTTATTATTATTGTATACAAATGGGATACATGTTGTTTCTCTATTTGTACATGGAGTCAAGGCATACCATTTGTGTAATAATATGTTTACATAGGGCAATGATGTTTGATTCATTATTTTTCCCTTCCCCCCACCTCTCCCACCCATTTTTTCCCTCTATACAGTCCTTCTTTCCTTCATTATTACCACACTCCTTATTCCTAAACCTAAACCTAACCCTAACCCTAATGCTAACCCCTCCCACCCCCCATTATATGTCCTCATCCGTTTATGAGCGAGATCATTCGTCCTTTAGATTTTTGAGATTGGTTTATCTCACTTAGCATGATATTCTCAAATTTCATCCATTTGCCTCCAAATGCCATAATTTTATCATTCTTCATTGTGGAGTAATATTCCATTGTATATATATGCCACCGTTTCTTTATCCATTCATGAACTGAAGGGCATCTAGGTTGGTTCCACAACCTGGCTATGGTGAATTGAGCAGCAATGAACATTAATGTGGCTGTATCTCTGTAATATGCTGATTTTAGGTCCTTTGTGTATAGGCCAAGGAGTGGGATAGCTGGGTCAAATAGTGGTTCCATTCCAAGCTTTCTGAGGAATCTCCATACTGCTTTCCAGAGTGGCTGCACTATTTTGCAACCGCACCAGCAATGTATGAGTGTTCCTTTTTCACCACATCCTTACCAACACCTATTGTTGCTTGTGTTCTTGATAATCGCCATTATAATTGGGGTGAGATGATATCTTAGGGTAGTTTTGATTTGCATTTCCATTATTACTAGGGATGTTGAACATTTTTTCATATATCTGTTGATTGCTTGTACATCTTCTTCTGTGAAGTGTCTGTTCATTTCCTTAGCGCATTTTTGATTGGATTATTTGTTTTCTTGGTGTAGAGTTTTTTGAGTTCTTTATAGATTCTGGAAATTAGCGCTCTATCTGAAGTATGAGTGGCAAAGATATTCTCCCACTCTGTAGGCTCTCTCTTCACATTGCTGATAGTTTCCTTTGCTGAGAGAAAGATTTTTAGTTTGAATCTCTCCCAGTTGTTGATTCCTGCTTTTATTTCTTGTACTATTGGAGTCTTGTTAAGGAAGTCTGATCCTAAGACAACAAATTGAAGATTTGGACCTACTTTTTCTTCTATAAGATGCAGGGTCTCTGGTCTGATTCCGAGGTCCTTGATTCATTTTGAGTTGAGTTTTGTGTAGGGTGAGAGATAGGGGTTTAATTTCATTCTATTGCATATGGTTTTCCAGTTTTCCGAGCACCATTTGTTGAAGAGGCTATCTTTTCTCCATTGCATATTTTTGGCCCCTTTGTCTAGTATGAGAAAATTGTATTTATTTGGGTTTGTGTCCATGTCCTCTATTCTGTACCATTGATCTACCTGTCTATTTTGGTACCAATACCATGCCGTTTTTGTTACTATTGCTTTGTAGTAGAGTTGAAGATCTGGTATTGCGATACCCCCTGCTTCACTCTTGCTACTAAGGATTGCTTTAGCTATTCTAGGTTTTTTATTCTTCCAGATGAATTTCATAATTGCTTGCTCTATTTCTGCAAGGTACATCATTGGGGTTTTAATTGAAATTGCATTGAATCTGTATAGCACTCTAAGTATTATGGCCATTTTGACAATATTAATTCTGCCCATCCAGGAACATGGGAGATTTTTCCATCTTCTAAGGTTTTCTTGAATTTCTTTCTTTAGTGTTCTGTAGTTCTCATTGTAGAGGTCTTTCACCTCTTTTGTGAGATTGATTCCCAAGTATTTTATTTTTTTCGATGCTATTGTGAATGGGGTAGTTTTCCTAATTTCTCTTTCTGAAGATTCATCACTTATGTATAAAAATGCATTGGATTTATGAGCATTGATCTTGTAACCTGCTACTTTACTGAATTCACTTATGAGTTCTAAAAGTTTTCTGGTGGAATTTCCAGGTTCCTCTAAATATATAATCATGTCATCAGCCAACAGGGATAGTTTGAGTTCTTCTTTTCCAATTCGTATCCCTTTAATTTCTTTAGTTTGTCTAATTGCTCTGGTTAGATTCTCAAGGATGATGTTGAATAGAAGTGGTGAAAGAGGGCATCCCTGCCTTGTTCCTGTTTTTAGGGGGAATGCTTTTAGTTTTTCACCATTTAGAATGATATTAGTTATGGGCTTAGTGTAGATGCCCTTTACAGTGTTTAGGAATGTTCACACTATCCCTTTTTTTTCTACTGTTTTGAGCATGAAGTGTTGCTGCATTTTATCGAATGCTTTATCTGCATCTATCAAAATAATCATGTGATTCTTAACTTTAAGTCTGTTGATATGGTGAATGACATTTATTGATTTCTGGATGTTGATCCATCCTTGCATCCCTGGGATAAAACCCACTTGATTTTGTTGCACTATCTTTTTAATATATATTTGTATGCAATTTGCTAAAATTTTGTTGAAGATTTTTTGTCGATATTCATTAAGGATATTGGTCTGAAATTTTCTTTCCTCAATGTGTCTCTCTCTGGTTTAGGTATCAGGGTGATATTGGCATCATAGAATGAGTTTGAGAGGGTTCACTCCTCTTCTATTTCATGGAATATTTTGAGGAGTATTGGAATGAGCTCTTCTTTAAATGTTTTGTAGAACTCGGCTGAGAACCCATCTGGTCCCAGACTTTTCTTTCTTGGTAGGCTTTTGATGACCTCTTCTATTTCATTGCTTGAAATTGATTTATCCAAGCTGTGTATGTCTTCCTGGTTCAGTGTAGGTAATTCATTTGTCTCTAGAAACTTGATGATGTCTTCGAGGTTTTCTGTTTCCTTGGAGTATAGATTTTCAAAGTAGCTTCTAATTATGTTTTGTATTTCACTCGTGTATATAGCGATATTTTCTTGTTCATTCTTAATTTTAGTAATTTGAGTTTTCTCAGTCTTTTTCTCTGATAGTGTGGCTAAGGGTTTATCAATTATGTTTATTTTTTCAAATAACCACCTCTGTTTTGTTAATTTTTTCAATTGTTTCTTTTGTTTCAATTTCATTGATTTAAGCTCTGATTTTAAGTATTTTTTGTCTTCTACTACTTTTGGGGTTGGTCTGCTCTTCTTTTTCTAGGGATATGAGCTGTAGTTTTAAATGGTATATTTGTTGATTCCTACTTCTTTTGTTGAATGTTCTCCATAAAATAAATCTTTCTCTAAGTACTGCTTTCATAGTGTCCCAGAGATTTTGATATGATGTGTCTTTGGTCTCGTTTACTTCTAAGAATTTGTTTTACTTCCCTCCTGATATCTTCTGTTATTCATTCATCATATAATAGTGTATTATTTAATCTCCAGGCATTGGAGAAGTTTCTGTTTTTTATTCTGTCATTTATTTCTAATTTCAATCCATTATGATCTGATAGAGTACAAGGTAGTATCTCTATCTTCTTGTATTTGCTAACAGTAGCTTTGTGGCATAAAATATTGTCTATTTTAGAGAAGGATCCATGTGTTGCTGAGAAGAAAGTGTATTCATTGTTTTGTGGATGGTATATTCTATATATGTCGGTTAAGTCTAAATTGTTGATTGTGTTATTGAGATGTATGGTTTCTTTATTCAATTTTTGTTTTGAAGGTCTATCCAGTGGTGAGAGAGGTGTGTTAAAATTGCCTAGTATTATTGTGTTGTGGTCTATTTGATTTCTGGAATTGAGAAGGATTTGTTTGACATACGTGGATGAGCCAATGTTCGGGGCATAGATATTTATAATTGTTATGTCTTGCTGATTTATGCTTCCCTTAAGCAGCATGTAATGTCCTTCTTTATCCCTTCTGACAAGTTTTGGCTTGAAGTCCACATTATCTGAAATGAGGATGGATACTCCAGCTTTTTTGCTGTGTCCATGTGCATGGTATGTTTTTCTGTGGGGGTTCCCGGGAGCCCCAGCCTTGGGCGTGGTCAAGATGGCGCCTGACGCTGAGCCAAAAGCGGCCAGCTATACAGTAAACAACCAGCAAATTCCAATGATTGGCTAGTTAACGATGTGACTAGAGCATGCCCCCTCGTGTACCCATCCTGCGCCTGCAGCTGTCCGCGTTTATCTCGTGTACTCTCCCCTGATTGATTGAAGTGTATATAAGCCTGGTGGGTGGGAGAGTAGGGGGCAGAAGCTGAGGAACGGAACGGAAGAAGCTGAAGCGGCGGCGGCGACGGCGGCAGCAGCAGCGGCTGGAGCTGAGCTGGAAGGAGGGAGTACGCGGGAGTGGAAGAAGCTGGGAAAAGGGAAGCTGGGAGTGCGCAGAAGCTAGGGGTAAGAGAAGCGTAGGAAAGGAACTGTGCACAATAAACTTCCAAAGCTTCAGACATTTGTCGTGTCTCTGCGGCCAGAGGGGACCCGATAACTGGTGCCGAAACCCGGGAAGATGAAGGCCTTATAAAAGAAAACAAGGTAAGATATTTGAAAAAATTTTTTTTGTATACAAGTTGAACCGGTTATAAAAAAAAAAGGGTGTCAGGATGCGCCATTGGCGGTCCTGGGGACACGCGGAGTGCGGTCCGGTTGAAAGGTATCAGGAGTCCTGACGCGTAGAACGCGGGTTGAAAGGTATTGGGGTCCTGACGCGTGGAACGCGGGTATCGGGACGCGCCATTAGCGGTCCTGACGCGTGGAATGCGGGTTGAGGGATACCGGGATCCTAACGCGTAGAACGCGGGTCAGGGGGGTATCGGGACACGCCATCAGCGGTCCTGGCGCGTGGAACGCGGTCTAATTAAAGTGAAAGTAGAAACACGTTTGAAGCGGTCCAATTAGGTAGTACGTGAGAAGCCGCTATAAAAATTTTAATGCGCACTTGATAGTTTTCCCTTCAGTAATTTTGTTGCTCCTGGCAGCTAGGCCACTGTTTGATATTGTAATTACCATAACTAAAGCTATTCAAATTAGTAACAATGGGGTCTGAATGCAGCAACCCCTCAGGGAACCATTAAAAAACAATGGGACGCCATTGAGGAGAAAAAAAAAAAAAAAAAAAAAAAAAAAAAAACAGCTAAAGTAAGAAAAGCCGCTTAGTGTGCCACAAGGGGTATCTTCATGAACAGGATTTAATAGTAACAGAAAAGAATGCTTAAAGAGAATAAAGTGAGGAAAGATTGAGCGGTAGTGACCTAGAAAATAATTGCTCAAAAAATCTAAGAACAAGGGAAAAAGGGGAACTAAGTCTAACATAAAGAACCCCCAAAAAGAAATAACCAAGTGGTAGTGAAAACTTAAGAACAAGGGAAAAAGGTAGGAGAAACCTAAGCCTAATAAAAAGAGCTTCAAAATTTGTAGAACCTGCCTGTATTTGAGGAGTAAATGGAGATACCATCAACCATTAGAAAAACTTTAAAGAGGCAGTTAAGACTATTGGAGACAGGTATGCAGAGCAGTGTTATCTGGAGAACAATGGCTAATTGGGGAAGCTCAGTGGCAAGAAATAGCTGTTGAAACTGCTTGCAGAAACATAGTGGCAAGGTTTCCTGATAGAAATGTTAATAGGAGAAGACCAATACGCTTCAATAGATGCACAAAATCAGCAGCAAGAAGATAATGCCCTAACAAAAGATAAGAGATAACTATAGTAAAACCTGTTACACCTTATGCCCCAGGGCTATGTCCAAGATGCAGAAGAGGAAGTCATCGGAATAGTGCCTGTCAGCCTATTAGAGATAGGGAGGATAATTGCCTAGGGTCGAATCCTGAACTTCAAAAAAAACGGGAGACAGGGCCCTCCCCGGGGCCCGCAACAAATATACGGGGTAATTCAACAAGTTCCCCCACGGTGGTATCCTCCCACAGAGAAGGGGAGCGCAGAGCCACCTCAGGAAGTGCCGGATTGGACATCTGTGCCACCTCCAGACTCATACTAACCCCAGATATGGGGGTGCAGATGATTGATACTGATTGGCATGAAAAAATCCCACAGAATAGTGTAGGACTATTACTAGGTAGAGGTTCCTCAACACTAAAAGGACTTATAGTACACCCAGGGGTTATTGATCCTGATTTCACTGGACAAATAAAAGCCTTGGTCTCTTCACCAAAAGGAATTACGGTCATCTCTCCAGGGGATCACATTGCACAAATGCTTATATTGCCCAGTCGACATTCTTTGTGGCCCAGTGAAAATACAAATAAAAGACAAGGAGGTTTTGGATCAACAGGAACCACTTTAATAAACCTTACTATGGATATGGAACAGAGGCCCCTCCTGAAATTAAAAGTGGGAAATATGGAATTTACAGGTTTATTAGATACGGGAGCAGACAAAAGTATTATCAGTGCAATGGTCTGGCCAAAGCACTGGCCATTGATCACAGCAGCTCAGAGCTAGAGAGGCTTAGGAGTAGCAGAGAGCCCCAATCAAAGTGCTTCCTCATTATCGTGGAAAGATACAGAGGGACACACAGGAATATTTCAGCCATATGTCTGTAATGTTCCTATTAGCCTATGGGGACGAGACGTCCTGCAGCAAATGGATATGAAACTCACCACTGACCAGATTTACCAAGGGACTCCTGTAAGAAATATGTTACAAAATATGAATTATGATGATAAAAAAGGATTAGGAAGACATAGCCAAGGATCTACCCAACCACTGCCTTTACTTCCACCAAAAAATGATTCTCATGGATTGGGTTTTTCCTAGGGGCCACTGATAAACCATCAATCCCTATAATATGGAAAGATGATAAGCCTCGCTGGATTCCACAGTGGCCCCTAACAAAAGAAAAGCTAGAGGCAGCTCATAAGTTAGTACAAGAGCAGGTACAAGCAGGTCATTTACAACATTCTACCTCTCCTTGGAATACTCCAATATTCTTAACAAAGAAAAAATCAGGAAAATGGAGGTTATTACATGATTTAAGAGCCATAAACGAACAAATGTACCCTATGGGACCCGTCCAATGTGGACTCCCTCTTGTTACTGCACTACCAAAATATTGGCCTACTATTATTCTGGATTTAAAAGATTGCTTTTTCTCTATACCCTTACACAAAAATGATTGTTGGAGATTTGCCTTTACTTTGCCCTCTCTTAATCACACTCAGCCTGACCAGAGATTCGAATGGACTGTGTTGCCTCAAGGTATGGCTAACAGTCCTACTATATGTCAAATATACGTAGATAAAGCGTTAACAACTACTAGACAAAAGTTTAAGAGATTGTTGATTTATCACTATATGGACGACATACTTATTTGCCATCCAGAAAAAGAAGTTTTGTTAGAAGCATTACAATTTATAACTCAAGCATTAGAAAAGAGAGGACTAACAATAGCCCCAGAAAAATTACAATTAGAGGAGATCCAAGAATATCTGGGTACAAGGCTCACTGCTACTACAGTCAGACCAATAAGGTTGACCATCAGGACAGATCAATTGAATACCTTGAACGATTTTCAGAAACTCTTAGGTGACATTAACTGGATCAGATCCTATTTAAAATTATCCACAGGGGAATTAAAACCTTTATTCGATATATTAAAAGGTAATCCTGACTTGAATTCCCCTAGGAAACTTACTCCTGAAGCACGGATATCCTTACAGCTAGTAGAGAATAGACTTCAGCAGTGTTACGTTGATCGTTGTGATCCTACTCAACCATTAAGTTTAATCATAATCTCGGAGAAGCATACCCCTTTTGGCATAGTTTGGCAAGGAGGACCTTTGCAAAGTATAAATCTCCCTAGCTCTCCGGCTAAAACATTGCAATCATATCCTCAAGCTGTTGCTCAGGTAATATTCAAGGGAATAGAATCTTGCATTACTGTTTTTGGAATCCATCCGTCTATTATTATAACTCCTTATTCCACTCAGCAAATTAAATGGCTAATTAATAATGATGATGATTGGTCAGTATTATATTGTTCCACTTCAGCTCAGTTCGATAACCATTATCCCCAACATCCCTGGATTCAATTCTGTAAAAATACTCCCATAGTTTTTCCAAAAGTGACTAGTGTCCAGCCTCTTAAAGACTGTGTAACCATTTTTACTGATGGCTCCAAAAATGGAGTAGGTGCAGTACTTATCGGTAAACAACTTCACACCATAATAGTTCCACCCAACTCCGCACAGGTTACTGAACTTGCAGCTGTAATATTAGCCTTTAAATTAGCAGATAATCAGCCATTCAATCTTCTATCTGATAGCTTATATATCGTTAACGCTTTACAGGTTCTTGAGACGGTACCCCATATTTCTTCCATGTCCACGGTAGCTTCTTATTTTACAATGCTACAAAACCTTATCCTACAGCGTAAACATCTATTCTATGTAGGATATATTAGAGCTCATTCTAATTTACCAGGATCTTTGGCCAATGCTAATGACTTGGTAGATATGGCCACCAAATCAATTTTTGTTTTTTCCATAGAGGAACAGGCAAAACTCTTTCATGAAAAATTTCATGTAAATTCCACTACTTTGAGCAGAAAATTTCCTATATCTAAATGTATGGCTCGACAAATAGTAAAAAATTGTCAACATTGTGCTCCTTTAATCCCAGTACAATCCTTTGGAGTTAACCCCAGGGGACTGCTGCCTGGTCATATTTGGCAGATGGATGTAACCCATATTTCTGAATTTGGTACTGTTAAGTATGTACATGTGTCAGTAGACACTGCTTCAGGGGTCATTATGGCTTCCGCTCATTCTGGAGAAAAGGTAAAAGATGTCATTCAACACTGCCTACAAGCATTTGCTGGCTGGGGCATACCTAAAGTCATTAAAACAGATAATGGTCCTGCTTATACTTCCAAAAGCTTCCGGTTGTTTTTACAAACATTTAACATCCAATCAGTCACTGGCATCCCCTATAATCCTCAGGGACAGGGCATTGTGGAAAGAGCACATCTTACTTTAAAAAATTGTCTAAATAAACAAAAAGGGGGAATAGGAGCCTCCTACAAGTCTCCTAAAGATAAACTTAATTTAGTTCTTTTCATTCTAAATTTCTTAACTCTGGATAGGGACGGCCATTCTGCAGCTGATCAACATTATAATCCCCATAATACTCCTCAAGTATGGGCAAAATGGAAAGATATCCTGACAGGTTGTTGGAAAGGACCGGATCCAGTCCTTCGTTGGGTCCGAGGGTCTGTTTGTGTTTTCCCACAGGATCAACAGACTCCAGTCTGGATTCCAGAAAGGCTAATCAGAGTTTTACAGCATGCAAGTGATGCTGCTCCTCCTCACAATGGCGAGTCTGAGCCTTCCTCCAATAACAAAACTCAGACGGAAAGGCAAACCCGGAACCTATGGGCCATTGTTAGCCTGGCCATATTTTTCATTTCTGACTAACATATTTTTTATCCTTCCTTTTCTTGCTTTTCACCAATTTCTCTACAAGTCTGTCAATTCTACTGATGATTTTTCAGATCGTGCTGTTTTTGGTGACAAGGATATTTCTAGCCTTTCTTTGCTTTAACAGGAGGAATTTCTGTACTTTGCCGTTGGAATCATACTACAAATCAGACCCAGAGTAGAGCAACTCGTTCTGCTGACCCTAGCTATGATATTGCTTTTCCTCCCACGTCAGCTTGTGTATTTCCTCTTTTTTATGTTCCTACCAACTAACATTTCTAATAATACCTCTTAACTGTTCACTAACTGTGTGCTATCTTTCACAATACTGGAATGATTCTTTTGTCATCCGTGCAATTTGCACATTTCTATCTTCCTACCAGTCCTAGTTTCTGTTGCAGATATAGAATTGCCAGTGCTATTATCAAGAAGCAGGAGAGGCTTTGACATTGCAACAGCCGTGATCATTGTCATCACAGTCCTTGCAGTAGCAGCATTGACACAACCATAACAACGATCATTCGGCCGAGAATGCAGCTGCAGCCTTACAGACCATAGAGACTCTATCAGAGAATGGACTCTATAAGAACAAGTGGATACCTTGCAAGAACTTTTGGAACTGGGATGCGTTTATTCCCTGAGAGCTGTTTTGTGTTACCCGTATTGTAACTCCATTGGGATGTATATTGTTTCTGTATTTAATATGGCTATAAGGTTCCTCTTCTGTTTATAGGTTTGTCAAACAGTGGGCAAGCTTAGGAGCTATGGTGGTACCCCTCTGCCTTGACCTTCTTCTCTTCATTCGTTTTGGCATGCATCTGCAAGCTAGCCAATAGAGAGATCAAATTATTTTTCATCAGGCCATGACCGCCCTAAAGGCCGACAGCCCCCCATTAGTATGGCTCTTGATGCTGGATCGGTAGTCAAAGACGGGTAATGAAGGAGGTGGCTGTGTACCAACCTAAGACAGGAGCTGCAGCATGCTCTGCAGGCTCTGATGACGGGTAAGGACATATGCTGACCACTCAGCCTAAGACAGACACGGTCCCGAGCCTTAGTTTAATATTAAAGAAGGGGGATCTGTGGGGGTTCCCGGGAACCCCAGCCTTGGGCGTGGTCAAGATGGCGCCTGACGCTGAGCCAAAAGCGGCCAGCTATACAGTAAACAACCAGCGAATTCCAATGATTGGCTAGTTAACGATGTGACTAGAGCATGCCCCCTCGTGTACCCATCCTGCGCCTGCAGCTGTCCGCGTTTATCTCGTGTACTCTCCCCTGATTGATTGAAGTGTATATAAGCCTGGTGGGTGGGAGAGTAGGGGGCAGAAGCTGAGGAACAGAACGGAAGAAGCTGAAGCGGCGGCGGCGGCGGCGGCAGCAGCAGCGGCTGGAGCTGAGCTGGAAGGAGGGAGTACGCGGGAGTGGAAGAAGCTGGGAAAAGGGAAGCTGGGAGTGCGCAGAAGCTAGGGGTAAGAGAAGCGTAGGAAAGGAACTGTGCACAATAAACTTCCAAAGCTTCAGACATTTGTCGTGTCTCTCTCTGCGGCCAGAGGGGACCCGATATTTTTCCCCATCCTTTCACCTTTAGTCTATGGGTATCCCTTTCTATGAGATGAGTCTCTTGCAGGCAGCATATTGTTGGATTTTACTTTTTAATTGAATCTGCCAGTCTATATCTTTTGTTTGATTAGTTCAGGCCATTAACATTCAGGGTTATTATTGTGATATGATTTGTATTCCCAGTCATTTGACTCATATTTGTTTTTTGACATGACTTGGTTTCTCCTTTATTTGGCTATTCCTTTAGCTAGCGTCCCTGTTGCTGATTTGCATCATTATTTTTCATCTCTTCCTCATGGAATATTTTGCTGAGAATGTTCTGTAATGCTGGCTTTCTTTTTGTAAATTCCTTTCACTTTTGTTTATCATGTAAGGATCTTATTTCATCGTCAAATTTGAAGGTAAGTTTTGCTGGACATAAGATTCTTGGTTGGCATCGGTTTTCTTTCAGTGCTTGGTAAATGTTGTTCCAGGCCCTTCTAGCTTTTAGGGTCTAGATTGAAAAATCTGCTGATATTCTTATTGGTTTCCCTCTGAATGTAATTTGATTCTTTTCTCTTGCGTCCTTTAAAATTCTGTCTTCATTTTGTATGTTAGGTATTTTTATAATAATGTGACTTGTTGTGTGTCTGTAGTAATTTTGTGTATTTGGAGTCCTATCAGCCTCTTGTACTTGGTTTTCCATTTCATTCTTCAGATTTGGGAAATTTTCTGATATTATTTCATTGAATAGATTGTTCATTCCTTTGGTTTGTTTCTCTAAGCCTTCCTCAAACCCAATAATTCTTAAATTTGGCCTTTTCATGATATCCCAAAATTCTTGTAGATTCTGTTCATGATTTTTTACCATCTTCTCTGTTTGGCCAACTTTCTTTTCAAGATTAAATATTTTTTCTTCAATGTCTGAGGTTCTGTCTTCCAGGTGTTCTATCCTATTGGTTATGCTTTCTATGGAGTTTTTAACTTGGTTTATTGTTTCCTTCATTCAAGGATTTCAGTTTGTTTTTTTTTTTTCAGTATCTCTAACTCTTTATTGAAATGATCTCTTGCTTCCTGTATTTGATCTTTTAACTGTTGATTGGTGCAATCATTTAATGCCTACATTTGCTCTTCCATCTCCTCCTTCAATGCCTGCATTTGATCTTTCATCTCCTCATTTGCTTCCCTGATTGTTTTAATTATGTACATTCTGAACTCCCTTTCTGATATTTCTTCTGCTGTGCTGTCATTGGGTTTTATTGATGTAGTATCTAGGTTTGTTTGTGACATTTTCTTCCCTTGTTTTCTCATATTGTTCAGATGTCAGTGAGATCCTGAGATATTGCAGATATACTCTATTGGCTTTTAGTGTCCCAGTAGATTTCCAGTGTATCACCTCCCAGCCTTCAGTAGCCTAAAGTCTTGGAGGAACTTGATAATGCAGTGCTTCCAAAGAAAACTGCCCCTAGCCCCCTATGGTTCCAGGGCTTGGAGCTGGCTCTGTGCGGAAAGGCTCTCACTGGGTGCCTGCACCATGCAGCTGGCCGTGTGGGAGGAGCCCACCTCCGGAGTGTGGAAGGCTACCTGGTGAAGACTCTAGCTGCCCTGCCCTGCTCTGATAATCCACCCCTATCTGTGCCTGCTGCCCAGGGCAAGTTTTGTCCAGTGGGAGAGACTCACCCCTTGACTCTATTTGTGTCCAAGTCTCTCAGTGCCTCCCCTTCTTGAATCCTGGGTTCTGGAGTGACTGGAGATGTAGTCTCCCTCTAGGCTGCCATCTTGGATCTCCCTGTGGAAAGACCCTGCGGCAGGAGTGGGTAGAGCTGCCTGGATAAGTCTCTGGCTTCCCTGCCCTGATCCCAGAGTTTGCTTGTGGATCGAAGCTCTCCGTTGGCTCAGGGACTTGTGGCTGGCTCTGTGTAGAAAGGCTCTCACTGGGCGGTCTTCTCCGAGAAGCTAGCCTTGAAAGGCGCCTCCCACCGCAGGGCACCAGGCTGCTTGGGGAAGACTCTGGCTGCCCTGTCCTGGTCCCTGAAGCCGCTTTTGGGCCAGAGCATGCCGCACTGGCTCTGGGACTTGGAGCTTGTTCTGATCAGAAAGGCTCTCACTATGGGGCCTGCTCTGAGAACCTGGAGAAGCTGGCTGTGTGGGAGGGGCCCACCACCAGAGTGCACAGGGATGTCTGTGGAAGACTCTAGCTGCCCTGCCCTGCTCCAATAAGCCACCTCTATCTGGGCCTGCCACCTGGGCCGAGATTTACCCAGTGGCCAGACTCACCCGTGGCTCTATTTTAGTCTGAGTCACTCAATGCCTCCCCTTCTTGACTTCTGGGTTCTGGAGGGACTGGGGATCCAGTCACCCTCTAGTCCACCATCCTGGATCACCCTGTGGAAAGAGCCTGCAGCTGGAGGGGGCTGGCTGCCTGGAGAAGTCTCTGGCTGCCCTGCCCTGATCTCAGAGACTGCTTGAGGATTGAAGTTCTCCGTTGGCTGGGGACTTGTGGCTGCCTCTGTGTAGAAAGGCTCTCACTGGGTGATCTGCTCTGAGAAGCTAGCCTTGAAAGGCATCTTCCCCTGCAGGGGGCCGGGCTGCTTGGGGAAGACTCTGGCTGCCCTGTCCTGGTCCCTGAAGCCACTTGCAGGCTTTGCTTTTCTTATTCTATGTTTACATAATGATTTTAAATTTATTACAATCTTTTTTCTCAATTTTAGGTTTCTACTTTTATAATAGTATATTTTACTATAAATAAATTCCTCTAAATATTTCTGATTTTATTTTGGTATACAATGATAGAGAACAAAACCTTTTCTCTGACAGCAACTTTCATCTCCTAAATATAAACCCCTGAATCCCCTGAATTCATAAACATGTGACCTGTTATGGAAAAGGGGGCTCTGCAGATTAGAAGAATTCAAATATTTTGAATGTGAAGATTGTTCTACTTAATCTGGTTATAGTCAAGTTTAACACAATGGCTTTTATGAAAATCAGCTAAGAACATAGTGGTCAGAGTGGAACCATGATCATGGAACCAGGTGTTTGAAAATTGATAAATATTAAAACCATGAAAAAGAGGTAATGATTGTAGGAAGCTCTGGAACCTGCAGGGGGGAAATGGAGTTACCTTAAGTTTAGCCTCTAGATAGGAGAAGTTCTGCTGAAACCTTGACCTTAAATCTTAAGTCCCTTAATGTGCTTTGAAACCAAAAAGGAGAATAATACAGTATATTTTAAATAATAAATTTTTGGTAATTTTTATGGACACAGTAAACAAAAGTACAATAAAAGTAATCCTTTTCATTGCTCAGGTGCTGTATGTATGGGTAAGATTTTATTATACTCATCCCACATTTCAACATTCATCTTAATCAGTTCTACATACTCTAAGGAGTACTTATGTATATAGCCATTACTTTTCTGAGTCAATCATGATTCTCAGCCTGACCTTTTCTGGTACTGTCATATTCTTACTCTGTGGAGACTTGGTAATCAAGTGTCTATAGATTTATAGAAGGATTATCTTTGTTTAATCTCTATGCATCTCTAACTTTGGTATCAAATGTAGTGAAAGATTATTCAAGTTAATGATAGAACATCCAATGCAAAATAGGCATCTACTTATCCGATGCACATTAGCAATGATACAATATTGTAAATTTGGTCTGAATCTCTGGACTTTGTCATGTCATCAGAAAGTCATAATTCACTGCTAAGTTCTAAGTAATAGTTGATCTCTGAACAATCATGATGCTGTACTAAGCACTGCTCAGGATATTGATTAAGTCAACAGATAACCTAAATTCACTTTATGTGTTGTTTCTCCAGTTACAGATTTCATACTTACTCATCATCACCTAATTTTTGGAGAACTGAGATTCTGAGAGGATCTTACCTGATATGAGTAACATTACAAAGAGTATCACCATGATGAGGGGGCAAATGAGGAACTATCTGGAAAATTCCTTCATCCCTCAGCCTGTGCTGAAATCAAAGAGTTTTCTTTGTGTTTTCTTCTTCTTTGAGCATAAAAGAACCAAAAAAGTCTTCTAAAAGGAAGAAATGGGGCATTTTTCTAGTTAGTGGAAGATGAGTGAAGGAATGAGAGTTAAAAAGATCAAGTCAAATGACAATGGATGAAACAAAAGAGAACGGGGTACTTTTCTTGTTCTTGAGGTCTTCCTTTTGGCTCAAGTTGAGAGTAAAGCAAACATTTAAAGGATCCAGTTTTTATTTCTCTGGGTATGTGCATAAGCCACCTGCACAATGTCATTGTGTATCAGTCAATTTTATTTCAATAAACCTCTTCATTTATAACTTGGCAAAATATTTTTGTAAATATTCTAATAGTGATTTCCCCTTTCATTGAAAAGAAAAGTGACTGTGAAATGAAGGGAATAATAGAAAGAGAATAGAATGTTAAAACAAATTTTACAAGGATGTATATAGGTCATGGAATATAAACCTGGGTATAATAACTGTTTATTTTTCAGACTAAGATATAAGTGTAGGGAACCTTATGTGGAATTCAAAGAAAACAGAGGATATTAGTACAAAACACTCTTAAACATCAAGGCTAAATTTATATAAGTTTGGTTCTTTAGAGGACAGGATAGTGGTAGAAACATATAGATTCACAGGAAACAAAAGATTACTGAGATAAGCCCATTTTTCTTTGGTGGTAGTGGACAAATTGGAGTAAACAGCAAAATTTCAAAGTCTGGCTCATATTGCTTTGTATACTCTGGTAGTCCAAACAAAAATTTCTAACAATTATTCAATATAGTCAATGATGATTGTGGCTTATTTGTTTCCCAGTAGTCAACTGGAGAGACCTGGTGGGAGAAATCATTTCATGCACCTTTTAATTCAAACATATTGAAGATCCTATTGAGTAAAAGCTGAGCTATGGCAAGTATATACAGCTCTTCGTATCCGTGTTGACACACAGACCTCGAACACATAAATAGGCCAGGGGAAGATACACGTTTAAACTCATTGTTCTTTAATTATTTTATATCAAGTGCAATTATTTCCATCCCAAAAAATTACTCTGTGCATTTGTAGAAACAGCCTAGGCAATAGTAATTATCCTGAGAAATCTCATTCTCTTTTAAGTAACAATTCATAACAGAGAAGAAGATGGAAAGAACATGTGTCCCTCATGGTATAATTTATATTCTTTGACTGAAGTGGTAGATATTTTATCTTTATAAGCATTCCATTCCATGCAAACTTGGATGTCAACATCACAGACAGTTAGAAAATGAGAGAGCATGAAGGAGTGTGAAATTTTTATGGCCCTACCAGAAATTGGCATATATCACTTCCACTCTTTCACTTATACAAAGCCTAATAACATGATCACAGTTAACAAGGAAGTTTGATAAATGTAACTCAATTGTATACCCAGGTTGAAATAAACTATCTAGAAATTTCTGAAAATTTGACAAATAAAATTGTGAAAATAGTCACCTATAGCATGCATTGACATAAGAATATTGTTATCCATTATTAGTGGAAAACAGTTTTTTATCCACAGAGATGTAAACTATGCATACTCACTGAGGGCATCAGTGAACAGACTCCTACTCTCTACCTAACAACAGTAAATATACATAAACACCATACAAGAAGCACAACTCTTTCTTGAATTTACTTTCTTAGGCAAGCTGGATATATTAAAAGTTGTTTAGAAAAGAGCCAACAGAATCCATGTTGAATTGTCTGACATGTATGAAATCAGTAACATCTTCAAACAGACTCACAGTGATAGGATATTCAGGAATAATCTTGACTGACCCAGTCCAAGAGCACACCATATTCATATATTTTCCTAGGTTATACTACTCCATCATTTTTTCCTAGAACAAGCTATACTCATTACTCTGTTTTATCAATTTCCAACAACCTAACAAAAACATATTAGTTTCCTATGTTTAATAGTTTTTGCTATTTTTAGATAAGAAATTATTACTTTGTAGATGACATTAAATTTACCAAATATGTTTAATTTTATGCAATGACTAATAAAACATAAAAATTTTGTCTGGTTCCTCTTATTCAGTAAATGTGAAAATGTCATCCATTTCCCTTATGATTATAGATTGCTCATTCTTATTACTGCCTTTGTTATGAAAAAAAAATGAATGCTTTGTGGACTACACATAAACTGATATTTTTGGTGAGAATTTGGATATAAACATTAATTTTTACATTTTCACATTCTTTGTTCCCTTTGATTAAAAAAACTAATTATTACTCGAGTCTCAAAAAGAAAATTTTAATTCATTACTTTGAACATCTAAACCACATAAAAATTTAAAACACACATACTATATGTACAAAAACATGGATGTTTTAATCACAACAAAGAAAATTAACAAATAAAATATCTCTCCAAAAACACACAGACACAAAACAAAAACATCATTCCTACTCAAACAAAACTATTATATTCACATTTGTAAAGACTCTTTCAGCCTCACATTACACCTTGACCCAATTTTCTCAGTATGCTATGAACTTATGCACACCAAGTTCACTCTTTCACAGAAACCTTTGCTGACTATGAGTTACCTACATGGCAGAAACTTCCATGAAGAAACTTTACATTCTTGAACACTTAAATAGTGGGGACTATTCTTAGATAATATTTTGAAAAATAACAGTGACATGAGAATAAGCATTTTATTGACTTAATTAAACACATTTTATCAACCTTTTTATTTGAAGTTTTGAATCTTGAGAATATGAAATAAAGATAATACAGGTGTAAAAATATGGAGAAGATAAACACAACTCTAGATATTAACCAAGGTTGGTGGGTTTAAGGACTGTTATTGGTAGGATCTAGTTGGAAGCATGAAATATTGATACATTTCACTTCCCTGCCTGAGTCAAAGGTAAATTACAAAACAAAAGAAGTATTTATGTGGGATGGGTTAGAAAATCAGAGTGAGGTACAAATGATAGCAGGTAAACAGCTGTTTTAGCTGATAGTATTGTCCCTGATGGACTTGTAGAGTTTGCTCAGGTAATGTGTGCTTCCTGCTTTGCAAAATTTTACGGGAGATCAGGAACTGTAGTGGGTGGGTCTCCTGGGTCTCTGAGAGCCAACCAAAAATTGACAAAAATTGGAAATTGACAGTTTTCCTAACACAGAAAATATTCACCATCACTAATGGAGATTTACTGGATTATATGTAGATTATTTCAAATTGAGTAAGTCTTATCCAAATGCATAAATAATGAGAATATAGTAAGCATAAAAGTTTGCTTTTTGGCAATATATGTAGTTTGTTCTCTATACAGTGACAGGCATTATCTGATTTTAAAGCTTAGCAAATGATATTCAGAAATAATTGTTTGAATAAATGCATAAACTCTCACTACAGATTCATGATATTTGTTTCATTTTCTTGGAGTTTCAGACATACACATTTATTCAAATCATGTATATTCTTTGGTGGACATTACTTTGGTCCTGAAGAAAATAATTTACTCACTGAATTGGATAATTTATTTTTTGAATTCTCTTTGTATATACACACTCTAATACTTGCAAGAAGAATAATAGAACAGCACTGTCTAGGTAGAGCACATGATTGGAATCAGAGTGTATCTGATGAAAGCCACATTAGCATCTTCGTTCAGTCTCCAACAAAAAGATGTAGTTTATACCCAGTGATATCTTTACCTACTGTGTCCTTTTTTGAGAGTCTATATTTTCTACCCCATCAACATGATCTCATAAAAATTAGCCTTTCACTTACCTGAAATGAGACAGACATCATTACCTTATGTAGACATATGATTGCATAAATGGTGTCAATCTATATTTTGTACAACCAGAGGAATTAATATTCCATTGTATATATATGCCACAGTTTCTTTATCCATTCATCAACTGAAGGGCATCTAGGTTGGTTCCACAATCTGGCTATTGTGAACTGAGCAGCTATGAACATTGATGTGGCTGTATCTCTGTAATATGCTGATTTTAAGCCCTTTGTGTATAGACCAAGGAGTTGGATAGCTGGGTCAAATGGTGGTTCCACTCCAAGTTTTCTAAGGAGTCCCCACACAGCTTTCCAGAGTGGCTGCACTAATTTGCAGCCCTACCAGCAATGTATGAGTGTACCTTTCTCCCCACATCCTCGCCAACAGCTGTTGTTGCTTGTATTCTTGATAATCACCATTCTAATTGGGGTGAGATGAAATCTTAGGGTGGTTTTGATTTGCATTTCTCTTATTACTAGAGATGTTGAACATTTTTCCATATGTTTGTTGATTGCCATCAAATTTATATAGAAAATAAATCAAAATTTTAAGAATTAGCAATATCACTCTAAAATTTTTGAAAGTGGACACTAACAGGCTACATGAAGCAAAGCAGTCACAAAATATAAATTCCAAAAGTTCTTTAAGATATGTGGATTCTAATACACAACAAGAGGTGAGGGAAGTATAAAAGTTCATTGTATTAGTCAAAGAGGAATAAAGAAAAGAAAGGGGGAATAGAAAATTCTGTAGAATGAGTCAGATACAAATTTTCTATATTCTTATATAAATATAAAACTAGTAAAATTCCACATCATGTCCTAGCACAACAATCAGAATGTAATTAAACTGTTAAATTCCATGTATGTGTTACATGTATTATATTCCATGTATGTACTATATGTCAAAATGCACTCTATTGTCCTGTATATCTAAAAAGAACAAAAAAGACTTGAAAGGAGGAGGAATGTGGAATTTTATAAACTTCTATGCTTGTGAATTGTTTTTGTACCAGGTATAGAGCTCAGGAGCATTTGAGCACTGCATCACATCCCCAGCCCTATCTTTCATTTTATTTAGAGACTGCCTCCCATTTGCTGAAACTGACTGAACTCATAATAGTCCTACCTCAGCCTCCTGAACCACTGTGATTACAAGCATGCAAAACTGTGCCGGAATAAGCATGTGGATTTTTACAACCACTTTTGAAATCTCTGGTGATATCATGTAGAGATTGACATATGTTTCTAGTGTTGCTCAATGAGCTCATTCTTAGGCATATATCTAGTAGGAATGCCTATATATGTTCACCATTCAAAAGACAAATTACTGCAGCATTATGTGCACACTGGGAACAATTCAAATATCTATTAGTAATAAAAGGTTAAATAAATGGACTACATTATTTTAAATGAACTACAATATGGAAATTAAAATAGTCATATTAAAAGTATATATAATATGTCTTTCCTATCCTTTCACATTTACTCTTTGGTTATCCTTTCCTATGAGCTGAGTTTTTCAAGGCAGAATATTATTGGGTCTTTCTTTTATTCCAGTCTACCAGTCTGTCATTTGATTGATGAGTTCAGGCCATTAAATTCAGGGTTATTATTGAGTTATGGTTTTTATACCCGGTCATTTTGGCTTATTTTTGGTTTTTAACTTGGATTGGTTTCTCCTTTATCTGGCTATTTCTTTAGGTTAGTTCCTCCTTTTGCTGACTTACATCATTTTTTTTTCATTTCTTCCTCATGAAATATTTTGCTGAGAATGTTCTGTAGTGCCAGGTTTCTAATTATAAATTATTTAGTTTTGTTTATCATGAAAGCATGGAATTTCATCATCAAAACTGAAGGTAAGTTTTGCTGGGTTTAAAATTCTTGGAATCCATTTTCTTTCAGAGCTGGAAAAATGCTGTTCCAGGTCCTTCTAACTTTTAGGGTCTAGGTTGAGAAATCTGCTGTTATTCATATTGGTTTCCCCCTGAATACAATTTGTATTTTTTTTCTCTCACAGCATTTAACATTTTATTTTTATTTTGTATGTTATGTATTTTCATTATAATGTGCCTTGGTGTGGGTGTGTTGTCCAAATCTTCATCAAGTCAGCTTAGGACCACACTTCCTTAACATGACTCCCAAAGCACAATAAATACAAGTGGGAATCAATAATTGGGAAACATTCAAATTAAAATGTTTTTTCTCAGCAATGGAAACTATCAGCAATGTGAAAAGAAATAAACTATCAGCAATGTGAAAAGAAAATATTTGCCACACATACTTTAGATAGAGCATTTTTCTCCAGAATCTATAAAGAACTCAAAAAACTTTACCCCAAAATACATATAATCCAATCAACAAATGGGTTAAGGAAATGAGCAGACATTTCACAGATGAAGATCTACAAGCAATCAACAGATATATAAAAAAATGTTCAACATCTCTCATAATTAGATAAATGCTACTCAAAACTACCCTAAGATTCCATCTCACCCCAATTAGAATGGTAGTTATCAAGAATATAAGCAACAATAAGTTTTGACAAGGATGTGGGGAAAAAGGTACATTCATACATTGCTGGTAGGGTTGCAAATTATTACAACCACTCTGAAAAGCACTGTGGAGATTCCTTAGAAAACTTGGAATGGACCCACCATTTGACCCAGCTATCCCACTCCTTGGCCTATACACAAAGAACTTAAAATCAGCATATTACAGTGATGTGACCACATCAATGTTCATGGCTGCTCAATTCACAATAGATAGATTGTGGAACCAACATAGATTCCCTTCAATTGCTGAATGAATGAAGAAACTGCGGTATATATACACAATGAAATATTTCTCAGTCATAAAGAAGAATACAATTATGGTATTTGCAGGCAAATGGACAAAGATGGAGAATATCATGCTAGGTGAGATAAGGCAGTCCCAAAATAACAAAGACTGAATGATTTCTCTGATAAATGGAGAATGATACCTAATGGGGGATGGGAGGGAGGCAAGAATGGAGGAAGGATGGATTGTATAGAGGAAAGAGGGGTGGAAGGGGTGGGAGAAAGAAAAATAACAGATTGAGACAGACATTATTTTCCTACATATAGGTATGATTACACAAATTGTATGACTCTACATTATGAACAACCAGAGCCAAAAAGTTGTACTCCATTTGTTTAAAATAAATAAAAATAAATTTTAAAAAAGTATATATAAAACTTGTGTTTCTCATTTTGCATTTATTTAAGCATAATTTATAAACTTGAGCTCCAGATATATTAAATTATAAAATAGTCTGTCAACTTTATGGCACAGCATGAGATTCTTCTTATCTGAGTTTGCCCCATTTAGTATTTCTCAAATTTTGTCCAAGTATGTATATATTGAAAAAGGAATGATGATTTATTACATAATATCTCAGACTTTTGTTTTCAAACATTCTTGTGGTTAGGTAGTACTGGGTGCACCAGAAAAAGAATGTAACCCAGCTGAGAAATGGGGAATATAAATTTGAGGCCAGCCTAAGCAAACTAGCAAGAGTTTTTCTCAAAATTTTAAATAATAAAACCAATATAGATATAGTTCAGTGTTAGACTGCCACTGAGTACAATCCCTAGTACTGAAAAACTGTACAATTCCAAAAACCCTTTTGAGACTCAGGGGAAGATATGTATGTATGTGTATGTTTTTGTGTATGTGTATAAACCATTGAGAAATTGACAAAAAGTAATCATTCTAATTTAAAAATGAGAAATAAGGAAGTAGAAACATGGAATCAATTTAAAGCAAAATTAAAATTCAGAGGGAGATATTAAGTCTTAAAATTCCAATTGTAGGGTTTTTTTTTTTACACTATGTGAGGGACGGGCTCTCAAGACCTTTGATATTCTCATGGATTAAATTTTTTCTATCAGTGGTCTTCCAAAACTGACATGTCATACACCTGTTAAGTTTTAGCAGATACCCCCTGAAGCTCCTTTAGGTATTGCTCTTCAGATTCTCCCTTCAGTGGCACTGGTTCTGTCATAAACTAAATTCTGATCTCCAAGAATTTTCTCTGATCCCTTAGCAGAACCTGTCTTGACTGTAAAAATCATAACCTTTATAAAATAAATGTACTGTGTATTTGAAGCAGCACCATGGGGAAAATAAACATAGTTTAGGGCTGCTGGACTGACTTAGGAATATTTATTCCCTTAACAGTAATACCCCACAGACACTGCGGAAAATAATGTCGAGTTATTTTTATTGAAAAACCAATGCCTCTACATGTCATTTTTATCTTTCTGCCAGGATCCTTGATGGACTTGTGTGTGTCACATTGTACAATCTCTCAAGGGGTGTAATAATTGCAGTCAGCTATTCTGACTTCTATATTCTCTAAAGATGTTTTTTATGTTGATAATTAAGAAGTATTTGGCATGTGAAATACTATTTTTACAGAATTTCTGTGAGGTTTTCTGAAACACACAGAATTACCAGGACTTTCCTGTGTTGTTTGGCAGCCCAAACAGAGGAAATTATTCTTTCTTCAATCAGTTCTGTAAAGGTGACCTGAAAGATGAAAAACATGTGAAGACATTTAGTATTGTGGGTTGGCAAATGATCAGACATAACAGTTCATGCAATCATATGTCTTCAAAATCTATATATTAACATGTATATAGAGATAGCCACAATTACTCACCAAGCCTGAATAGGGCATCAATCATTAAGGAAAATACTTATTTTGGGTACCAACAAAATACCAGACCTTATCTTTTGGCCTAGTGTCCATTTAGCATGAAATGCTCTGAGTGTATCTCTACCTGAAGGAAAGGTTATAACCTCAAATTTTTGTTTACCTCCTCTGGAGCCTGGCCACTCTCTTGTGCTCTGAAAAATACTTCTCAGTTATGTAAATTCCTTGACCTAGGGACTACTAGGCTGCCATAGCTGCGTTTTGTTCCCATTCTGATAATTCATTTTCCTCAGAATTCCCAGCTTCAAAGTTACTATTTTGTTAGCACAAAGCAATTTTATATTTCCTGCCTTCCCAGGTGGTTTCAAAGTCTTCTCAGTTTTTTCACCAGAAGAATAATTCAATTTCCCTATGTTTAGCCAAAATCGTATTTCATAAATATAGAAAAGTCCAGTTCTAGGAGTCACACGTTTTACAAATTTCCATGTAAGTCTTTATTCCAGAAAGAGCAGTTTTGTTTCAGTTGTTTATTCAGAACCCTCTGAGTCACAAAGCATTGAACTACAAAAAATATATATTTTTTGAAGTTAATTCCAATGCTAATAGTGCTGGAGTCATAGTTCATAAAATGCATTATGTCATGAAATATCTCTTTACTGCAGTGGTAAATTGGTTTGCAAGGTTAAAAAATGTATGGGTTTAGATCTCTCAGACTCTGTTAGACAAATTTATTCCCTTAAGATTAGGTCCTTCCAAGGGAAAAATATTCTGGGCTTTCTTCAAAGAACATCTTGATGGTTGTACATATAAAGGTACCCATTCTGCCAAAGTTTTTCCAGTGGGCTTGTTTTTCTCACATCATATATTGACAGTGATTAATTTATTGCATTCACCTACTCTGTCTCTATTTATTAAAGATTTTTTCTATATTGATAATTAAGATATTTTCTAATGATTGAAATATGTTTTATGCAGAATTCCTGTGCATTTCCACAAAAGATAGAAATTTCACAGTGAATTCAATTGCTTTTGTGCAACACTGCTACAAGAAACTTTCTTTCCATCATTGGCCTTTTATTTTATTTTTTTTTCTTTTTATGGTGCTGTAGATTGAAACCAGGGCCTTATGATTGTAAGCAAAGCACTCTATGAACTTAGCTATATCCCCAGTCCTTTTCTTCTATTTTAATGCAATCAAATTTTTCATTTTATCTCTTGTATCCACACATGGGAGAACACATACATATTTCTTGTTGCGTATATGGCATATTTAAATGAATATAATGTTCTACAGTTCCACCCATTTTCCTAAAAATGCCATAATTTTATTTATGATGGATGAATAAAGTGATTTTTAAATATTTGATCTCTGAATAGATGGGAGGAAAAAAATTCCTAGAGGATCAGTTAGACAAAAGGACTAATTATTGAAGAATCTTTGGTGAACTTAAGAGAAGAACATATTGAGGTCAGAAAAATCTTCAGACAGCCTTAGTCTGATCTGAGGTACTTGGATAAATCGTGCCCCATTAATCACCAGAGTATGAAGTAAGGAATCTCTCTTTTCTTCAAAATAGCCTCTTCCCAATGTAAACCCTGTTGTGCAGGGTACTCCCAAAAGCTCTCTATCTCTAGCTGACTCTCAGTTATGATACTTTTTCTCTCTCAAGTGTCTACAGAAAGTGCATACGGACTTCCAGGGCCTCAAACACTTTCTGACATCCAAACTGCAAGTCTGTTACTGATTTTCAACTATTAGAAAGGGAGTCATTGTGTGAACATACCAAAATAGATTTTCCTATATTCAAAATTAAGTGTTGTTTTTCAGACTTTCAAAAGATATCCTTTCTTGACAGAAAAAAAAATTTTAAAACAGACTATCACTTTATTACAATAGATTAACCTGTTTCACTCTTTCTTCAGGGAGTTCATTTGTTTGCCTTTTCAATTGGGTATAACACCCTGATTATATCAGACTTGCTTCCTAGTTCACATTGAGAAACACAGCAGTAGGCCATTGTCTTGTGACTGTGAGGGCTGAAGAGACAATTTTAAATGAAGATTCTACTTTGCAAATATCCTGCTTAACTCAAATAATTATCAAAATCATACCTTTCATTCTTAGTGGGAGATTTTCCTCTCTGCCAAAAAAAGTTTTAACTTCTGTTGGTTTCAAAATACCAAATTTTAAACCTGTCTAAATTATTTCACATAGACTATCCAGTTCCTGGTATGCAGCTTCAAATTGGGACATGTTGGTAAATTTAGAGAATCCAAAAAGCCTCTTTCTATCTTTATGTTTCCATATAGAAGACAAATCTACCATTGTGTAGATCTGCCTTTGTTGTACCATACATTAGTATTCAGAAAAAAACAGAAAATAGTCTGGTTTATAGGTACAAGGAATATTGGAGGACATGCCTAATCTTCCCTCTGTCTTACAGATAAAGCACCAGGTTCCCACTTCTCTGCAATGCATTAATAATATGCTAAATTTTCATATTATTTATATGAAATAAATATTTAAGTTTACTGTGTACCTGAACTGGTTTAGTTATCAGCTCAGAATGAAGAAAATGGCCTCTGGAGGGAAACATAAAATATTACATGATCTTACAATTGGACTTGTTAAACAAAAAGGGAGAAAAAATGGTCAAAGGTGTGATACTTATGACTATTTTACCCCCTATTTTCAAAATGGTAGCTTCCTTGCTCCTTAAATATCTTCCATATATCCATCTGAAATATAAACTATTTTCACCAGTGCCAGACTGATTACAAACCAGAGGACTAGGTGTCACTTTTAATTCTAAGCTTCTCTGGAACATAGCAAACTTCTTTCCTTTTTTCTTATATTGCACCTTTCAATCATTTTAGTAAGTTTTTGCCTAAATTCTAAAAAAGGAAAAGACAATAAAACAGAAAATCTTGATAAACCAGCTGCATCAGACCTGGGAATGTCAGGGTATGGCATAATCCCTGTGGATTTTTTCTTTTCTCCCAATAAGTACATTAAGGTAAAATTAAAGAATGTCATATGTACATTTTTATTACCTTTTAAACACTTTCCTGAAGACTTCCTGGGCTTGCACATTTTGTGAATATCTGATCTGGCTTTAAACTGATTGAAAAGTGAACTTCATTGCAATTAATACTTTCCATGTGTTCTTTACTACAGTATTATGAATGTATCAATTATTCAAACCTCTATTTCTGAGTTCAATGTGTTTTGTTTTGTTTTTAGTTTGGTGTGTGTGTGTTTGTGTGTGTGTGTGAATTTACTTTTGGTCTTTCAGCAATTACTCTTATTTTGTCTATCTGGAACTTCTAGTCCACTCTTTGTTGTTTCAGATATCTTTATTATTTAAGGGTTAGATCTTAAATACACTGCAAAAAAGTGAGACCACCTTTGAATTGATCTAAGTAGGGAGAATATAAAATGTTCATAATAAAAAAGAGATCCTACTCCTTTTTTTTTTAGAATCTCATTCTATTTATTTATTTAATTATTTATTTTTATTTTTTTTATGTTTACATAGGATAATGATGTTTATTTTTTTCCCTTCCACCCCACCCCTCCCACCCCTCTTTTCCCTCTATACAGTCCTTCTTTCCTTCATTATTACCGCTCTCCTTAGCCTAACTCTAAACCTAACCCTAAACCTAATGCTAGCCCCTCCCACCCCCCATTATATGTCCTCATCCGCTTATCAGCGAGATCATTCGTCCTTTAGTTTTTTGAGATTGGCTTATCTCACTTAGCATGATATTCTCCAATTTAGACCATTTGCCTACAAAGGCCATAATTTTATCATTCTTCATTGTGGAGTAATATTCCATTGTATAAATATGCCACAGTTTCTTGATCCATTCATCAACTGAAGGGCATCTAGGTTGGTTCCACAATCTGGCTATGGTGAATTGAGCAGCAATGAACATTGATGTGGCTGTATCTCTGTAGTATGCTGATTTTAAGTCCTTTGGGTATAGGCCAAGAGTGGGATAGCTGGGTCAAATGGTGTTTCCATTCCAAGCTTTCTGAGGAATCTCCACACTGCTTTCCAGAGTGGCTGCACTAATTTGCAAACCCACCAGCAATGTACGAGTGTTCCTTTTTCACCACATCCTCGCCAACACCTATTGTTGCTTGTATTCTTGATAATCGCCATTCTAATTGGGGTGAGATGAAATCATTAGGGTAGTTTTGATTTGCATTTCCCTTATTACTAGGGATGTTGAACATTTTTTCATATATCTGTTGATTACTTGTACATCTTCTTCTGTGAAGTGTCTGTTCATTTCCTTAGCCCATTTGTTGATTGGATTATTTTTATTCTTCATGTAGAGTTTTTTGAGTTCTTTATAGATTCTGGAAATTAGCGCTCTATCTGAGGTATGGTTAGCAAAGATATTCTCCCACTCTGTAGGCTCTCTCTTCACATTTCTGATAGTTTCCTTTGCTTAGAGAAAGCTTTTAAGTTTGAATCTATCCCAGTTGTTGATTCTTGCTTTTATTTCTTGTGCTATGGGAGTCCTGTTAAGGAAGTCTGATCCTAAGCCAACAAGTTGAAGATTTGGACCTACTTTTTCTTCTATAAGATGCAGGGTCTCTGGTCTGATTCCGAGGTCCTTGATTCATTTTGAGTTGAGTTTTGTGTAGGGTGAGAGATAGGGGTTTAATTTCATTCTATTGCATATGGTTTTCCAGTTTTCCCAGCACCATTTGTTGAAGAGGCTATCTTTTCTCCATTGCATATTGTTGGAACCTTTGTCTAGTATGAGAAAATTGTATTTATTTGGGCTTGTGTCCATGTCCTCTATTCTGTACCATTGATCTACCTGTCTATTTTGGTACCAATACCATGCCGTTTTTGTTTCTATTGCTTTGTAGTAGAGTTGAAGATCTGGTATTGCGATACCCCTGCTTTGCTCTTGCTACTGAGGATTGCTTTAGCTATTCTAGGTTTTTTATTCTTCCAGATGAATTTCATAATTGCTTGCTCTATTTCTGCAAGGTACATCATTGGGATTTTAATTGGAATTGCATTGAATCTGTATAGCACTTTAGGTAGTATAGCCATTTTGACGATATTAATTCTGCCTATCCAGGAACATGGGAGATCTTTCCATCTTCTAAGGTTTTCTTTAATTTCTTTCTTTAGTGTTCTGTAGTTCTCACTGTAGAGGTCTTTCACCTCTTTTGTGAGATTGATTCCCAAGTATTTTATTTTTTTCAATGCTCTTGTGAATGTGGTAGTTTTCCTAATTTCTCTTTCTGAAGATTCATCACTTATGTATAAAAATGCATTGGATTTATGAGCATTGATCTTGTAACCTGCTACTTCACTGAATTCATTTATGAGTTCTAAAAGTTTTCTGGTGGAATTTCCAGGTTCCTCTAAATATATAATCATGTCATCAGCGAACAGGGATAGTTTGAGTTCTTCTTTTCCTATTCTTATCCCTTTAATTTCTTTGGTTTGTCTGATTGCTCTGGCTAGAGTCTCAAGGATGATGTTGAATAGAAGCAGTGAAAGAGGGCATCCCTGCCTTGTTCCAGTTTTTAAGGGGAACGCTTTCAGTTTTTCACCATTTAGAATGATATTAGCCATGGGCTTAGCATAGATTGCCTTTATAATGTTTAGGAATGTTCCCACTATCCCCATTTTTTCTAGTGTTTTGAGCATGAAGGGATGCTGTATTTTATCGAATGCTTTTTCTGCATCTATTGAAATAATCGTGTGATTCTTAACTTTAAGTCTGTTGATATGGTTAATGACATTTATTGATTTCCAAATGTTGAACCAACCTTGCATCCCTGGGATAAAACCCACTTGATCGTGGTGCACTATCTTTTTAATATATATTTGTATGCGATTTGCTAAAATTTTTTGAGAATTTTTGCATCGATGTTCATTAAGGATATTGGTCTGAAATTTTCTTTCCTCTATGTGTCTCTGTCTGGTTTAGGTATCAGGGTAATATTGGCTTCATAGAACAAGTTTGGGAGAGTTCCCTCCTCTTCTATTTCATGAATAGTTTGAGGGGTATTGGAATGAGCTCTTCTTTAAAGGTTTTGTAGAACTCGGCTGAGAACCCATCTGGTCCTGGACTTTTCTTTGTTGGTAGGCTTTTGATGACCTCTTCTATTTCATTGCTTGAAATTGGTTTATTTAAGTTGTGTATGTCCTCCTCGTTCAGTTTAGGTAGTTCATATGTCTCTAGAAATTTGTTGATGTCTTCGAGGTTTTCTGTTTTGTTGGAGTATAGATTTTCAAAGTAGCTTCTAATTATGTTTTGTATTTCATTCGTGTCTGTTGTGATGTTTCCTTGTTCATTCCGAATTTTAGTAATTTGAGTTTTCTCCCTCTTTCTCTTTGTTAGTGTGGCTAAGGGTTTATCAATTTTATTTATTTTTTCAAAGAACCAACTATTTATTTTGTTAATTTTTCCAATTGTTTCTTTGTTTCGATTTTGTTGATTTCGGCTCTGATTTTAACTATTTCCTGTCTTCTACTACTTTTGGTATTGGTCTGCTCTTCTTTTTCTAGTGCTTTGAGCTGTAGTGTTAAGTCGTTTATTTGTTGATTTCTACTTCTTTTTTTGAATGCACCCCATGAAATAAATCTTCCTCTAAGTACTGCTTTCATAGTGTCCCAGAGATTTTGATATGATGTGTCTTTGTTCTCATTTACTTCTAACAATTTTTTTATTTCCCTCCTGATGTCTTCTGTTATCCATTCATCATATAATAGTGTATTATTTAATCTCCAGGCATTGGAGAAGTTTCTGTTTTTTATTCTGTCATTTATTTCTAATTTCAATCCATTATGATCTGATAGAGTACAAGGTAGTATCTCTATCTTCTTGTATTTGCTAACAGTAGCTTTGTGGCATAAAATATGGTCTATGTTAGAGAAGGATCCATGTGCTGCTGAGAAGAAAGTGTATTCATTCTTTGTTGGATGGTATATTCTATATATGTCCATTAAGTCTAAATTGCTGATTGTGTTGTTGAGATCTATAGTTTCTTTATTCAATTTTTGTTTGGACGATCTATCCAGTGGTGAGAGAGGTGTGTTAAAATCGCCTAGTATTATTGTGTTGTGGTCTATTTGATTTCTGTACTTGAGAAGGATTTGTTTGACGTACATGGATGAGCCAATGTTCGGGGCATAGATATTTATGATTGTTATGTCTTGCTGATTTATGCTTCCCTTAAGCAGCATGTAATGTCCTTCTTTATCCCTTCTGACTAGTTTTGGTTTGAAGTCCACATTATCTGAGATGAGGATGGATACTCCAGCTTTTTTGCTGTGTCCGTGTGCATGGTATGTTTTTCCCCATCCTTTCACCTTTAGTCTATGGGTATCCCTTTCTATGAGATGAGTCTCTTGCAGGCAGCATATTGTTGGATTTTTCTTTTTCATCCAATCTGCCAGTCTGTGTCTTTTGATTGATGAATTCAGGCCATTAACATTCAGGGTTATTATTGTGATATGATTTGTATTCCCAGTCAATTGACTCATATTGTTTTTGACATGATTTGGTTTCTCCTTTATTTGGCTATTCCTTTAGGCTAGCGCCTCCTGTTGCTGATTTGCATCATTGTTTTTCATCTCTTCCTCATGGAATATTTTGCTGAGAATGTTCTGTAATGCTGGCTTTCTTTTTGTAAATTCCTTTACCTTTTGTTTATCATGGAAGGATCTTATTTCATTGTCAAATTTGAAGGTAAGTTTTGCTGGGTATAAGATTCTTGGTTGGCATCCGTTTTCTTTCAGGGCTTGGTATATGTTATTCCAGGCCCTTCTAGCTTTTAGGGTATGGATTGAAAAATCTACTGATATTTTTATTGGTTTCCATCTGAATGTAATTTGATTCTTTTCTCTTGTGGCCTTTAAAATTCTGTCTTTATTTTGTATGTTAGGTATTTTCATAATAATGTGCCTTGGTGTGGGTCTGTTGTAATTTTCTATGTTTGGAGTTCTATAAGCCTCTTGTACTTGGTTTTCCATTTCATTCTTCACATTTGGGAAATTTTCTGTTATTATTTCATTGAATAGATAGTTCATTCCTTTGGTTTGTTTCTCTAAGCCTTCCTCAATCCCAATAATTCTTAAATTTGGCCTTTTCATGATATTCCATAATTCTTGTAGATTCTGTTCATGATTTCTTACCATCTTTTCTGTTTGGCCAACTTTACTTTCAAGATTAAATAATTTGTCTTCAATGTCTGAAGTTCTGTCTTCCAGGTGTTCTATCCTATTGGTTATGCTTTCTATGGAGTTTTTAACTTGGTTTATTGTTTCCTTCATTCAAGGATTTCAGTTTGTTTTTTTTTTTTCAGTATCTCTAACTCTTTATTGAAATGATCTCTTGCTTCCTGTATTTGGTCTTTTAACTGTTGATTGGTGCGATCATTTAATGCCTGCATTTGCTCTTTCATCTCCTCCTTCAATGCCTGCATTTGCTCTTTCATCTCCTCATTAGCTTCCCTGATCATTTTAATTACGTATATTCTGAACTCCCTTTCTGACATTTCTTCTGCTTTGCTGTCATTGGGTTTTATTGATGTAGTATCTAGGTTTGTTTGTGACATTTTCTTCCCTTGTTTTCTCATATTGGTCAGTTGTCAGTGGGACCCTGAGATATTGCAGTTTTCCGCTATTGGCTTATAGTGTCCCGGTAGATTTCCAGTGTATCACCTCCCAGCCTTCAGTAGCCTGATGTCTTGGAGGAATCTGATAAAGCAGCTCATCTGAAGAAAACTGCCCCTAGCCCCCTACTGGTTCCACGGTTTGGAACTGGCTCTCTGCGGAAGTGCTCTCACTGTGGGCCTGCACCATGCAGCTGGCCGTGTGGGAGGAGCCCACTGCTGGAGTGTGGAAGGCTACCTTGGGAAGACTCTAGCTGCCCTGCCCGGCTCCAATAAGCCAACTCTATCTGGGCCTGCCACCCGGGCTGAGCTTTACCCAGTGGGCAGGCTCACCCGTGGCTCTATTTCAGTCTCAGTCTCTCAATGCCTCCCCTTCTTAACTCCTGGGTTCTGGAGCGACTGGGGGTGCACTCTCCCTCTAGGCCGCCATCGTGGATCGCCCCGTGAAGAGAGCCTGCAGCCAGAGTGGGCAGAGCCGCCTGAAGAGGTCTCTGGCTGCCCTGCCCTGATCCCAGAAGCTGCTTGCGGATCGAGGCTCTCTGCTGGTTCGTTGCCGGAGTACGCTGCGCTGCAGTCGTTCCGGGACTCGGAGCTTGTTCTGGTCAGAAAGGCTCTCACTAGCAGGTCAGTTCCGTTCCGAGAACCTGGACAAGCTGGCTGTGTGGGCGGGGCCCACCGCTGCAGTGCGCAGGGCTGCCTGTGGATGACTCTAGCTGCCCTGACCAGCTCCGATAAGCCACCTCTATCTGGGCCTGCCACCCAGGCTGAGCTTTACCCAGTGGGCAGACTCACCCGTGGCTCTATTTCAGTCCGAGTCTCTCAATGCCTCCCCTTCTTAACTCCTGGGTTCTGGAGCGACTGGGGGTGCAGTTCCCCTCTAGGCTGCCATCATGCATCGCCCCGTGAAGAGAGCCTGCAGCCGGAGTTGGCAGAGCCGCCTGAAGAGGTCTCTGGCTGCCCTGCCCTGATCCCAGAGGCTGCTTGCGGATTGAGGCTTTCTGCTGGTTCGTTGCCAGAGTACGCTGCACTGCAGTGGTTCTGGGACTCGGAGCTTGTTCTGGTCAGAAAGGCTCTCACTAGCGGGCCAGTTCTGTTCTGAGAACCTGGAGAAGCTGGCTGTGTGGGTGGGGCCCACCGCCTGAGTGCGCAGGGCTGCCTGTGGATGACTCTAACTGCCCTGCCTGGCTCCGATAAGCCACCTCTATCTGGACCTGCCACCCGGGCCGAGATTTACCCAGTGGGCAGACTCACCTGTGACTCTATTTCAGTCCGAGTCTCTCAATGCCTCCCCTTCTTAACTCCTGAGTTCTGGAGCGACTGGGTGTGCACTCTCCCTCAGGCCGCCATCTTGGATCACTCCGTAAAGAGAGCCTCGAGATCCTACTCCTAACATCACCAAATTCAGAGGCTCTTCACATATCTGAGTAATAATATAAAAGTTCATGCCTAATTTTACATTGTTAAATATGACAATCTTTTTAATAACTGTATACCTTCTTTAATGTCTTCTTTGGGAAAATAATATCTCATAAAAGCTATAAAAATTTTGTTTTATATCAATTTTTAGCATGTGTGTGTGCACCTATGTATTGTATTTTGCATTTATATGTCATTGTGTCACTATATCCTTTACATGGTGCCAAAATTGACATATTCATTAAAAAGCCCTTGAAAACTTAAAACAAAATTGATTAAAATGACTTTCAGTCCACTTAATTAAATTTAACTAGATATCATTTTTTATATCTTTAAGTTTACTAACACTCACATTTTGCTTGGTGGTCAAACAATGGAGTATTGGTTTGTATAAAATTATTAATATATGTCTACTCTTTCTAGGAATTTTTTAAAAAGGAAAAGGTAACTTCAAGTGTTAAGTAGTTGTATGATATCTTAGATTTCCTCAAAAGCATACATAAATTCATGAGTAACTTAGATTTATCAAAAGTGGAATAAATACTTACAAACATATTCCTTAAAGAGGCATCTGATTAATTTGCAACTGCGCCGTATGAATTCAAGTGTTCTTGGCTTCTTAAATTGTATAAGAAAACGTGTTTTATGCTTTTATAAATTGTTGGTATATCAAAAAACAATTTAAGATTCTTTCTTTGTTGATTTGGGTCTTCAATAAAAACAAAATGACTAAGAAAATTCTGATTACATATTTTGAGGAAAGACTAAGTAAGGACAGATTAGGCAAAATTAGTGGCTAAAACAAAAAAGACTCAGCAATGTTAGGTGAGAGGCTATCACCAGGAGGACACAGTGGAGTCTGAGCACTAGTGAGTGAGGGACACTCACACCCATTAATCAGAATCCTTTGGACATTGATGGGTGAGGGAAGATTTAGGGCAGTAACCAGAGTAGATGGAGCACTGGTGGGACAGGTGCACTCACTTTAGGACACAGTTGAACCTGGGCAATGGTGGTCAAGGGGAGATTTAGGGCAGGGCAAAGAGAAGCCTGAGGATAATTAGATGAGGTGTGCTTGACCACAGGAGCCAAAAAAGAGTTACCTCTATTGGAAGAGGGTTGCTCATCAAGGTGACTCAGAGCCCTTAGACCCTTTTCAAGAGAAAATTTCTCAGTTACTTCAGGGGACAGGAGAGAGTGGTACCTTTTCAAATTTCTGAAGAACTCCTCTATGCTGATGGGAAATTTTCCATTACCACATTTCATACTGACCCTTGAAGGTGTGCATTGTGCCTGATCCACAGGTCCTAAGAGATTTCCTCTTTTGTCCACAGAAAACAGCCTGTGACTTATCAGAGGAGACCCTGAAAACATATAAATATATGGGTTCCAACCACTGTTCAGAAAGATGTCACAAATCCTGGGCATGGTACATCACCCATAAGAAATCAGCCACTTGAGCAATGGTGTGGAAATGGTGGAAAACGAGTGGTAGAACAAGGCCTTCATTGCTTTAGTAATCGACACCCATTGAAATTATCCTGAATTTTTAGGCATTGGTGAGGAGTCTCTCTACATGGAAGCTGAAAAGTCCTATTGTGGTTGTTGGAAATAGGAAACGTCCTTATCTCTAAAAGTTTCTACATTTATGTTGACATGGACATGAAGAAAAGGCCACACATGCTGCACTGAGTTTAGCAGGAAAGGGGTTCACACAGAGAGTTCACTAAGGCAAAAAGTTTGCCTAGGGATCATTGGAGAGTGAGCACCAGTAGTTGAAGAGAGTCCACCCACAAACCCAGAAGGGACTTAGCACTGGTGTTTGAGGGGTGTTCACACACTGGACTCAGAGGAACCTGTTCAATTGTGGGGGAGGTGAGATTTAGAGCAAGTCACAGAAGACTGAGCACTGATAGGAGAGGGGCACTCTACCAGAGTACTCAGAAGAACTTTAACAATGGTTCTTAGAAGAGTTTTGGGAAGAACTCAGAGAAGACTGAGACAAGTTAGATGAGGTATACTTGGCTGTAGGATTCAGAAGAGACAGAGTTCTTTAAGGAGAGGGTACCTATCCTACAGGTTTCAGAGTTTTTGGATCCTTCTTGAGAGTGTCCTTTGGTTCAATGTCTCAGTATGATAATGTATGTTGAAAATAATGCTATTAAAAAGATCTAAAAAAGTTCTACTTGACGATGAAAAATTTTCCTTGGTCACATTTCACACTGTCCCTTGAAGGTGTTCATTGAGCCTGACCCAGATGTCCTAGGATGGTTTTCCTCTTGTCAAAAGAGAGCATCCAATGACATATGAGAGGAGATCCTGAAAATACTTTATATGCTTTCCATTCAATGCTCAGAGAGATGACAGAAATATGGGTCATGATATATTATTCATAAGATATCAGCTACTTGAACAAATGTGTGGAAATGGTGGACTACGAGTGGTAGAATGAGGTCCTTACTGCTGTGGGAATTGACATCCATTAAAATTGGCTTGAATTTTCATGCATTGATGAGAAGCCTTTCTGCATGGCAGCAGCAAAGTCATATTGAGGTTGTATCTACATATTTAAAAGTTTCCACAGTTGTTTCATTCTTGATATGCAGTTAAGGTCAGAGATGATTTACTGACATTATCAGAAAAGGGGCTCACCCAGAGAGTTTACTAAGGTAATTATATGCCTACAGCTCATTGGAGAATGAGCACTGGTATGTGAAGGGTGTCCATACACAATACCCAGAGGAGACTCAGCACTGGTGGGGAAGGGGAACTTACAGGATTCAGAAGACCCTGAGCAACGGTGGAGAAGGGAGATTAAAGATAGGAATCAGAAAAGACTGAACACTGGTGGGAGAGGGGCACTCTTCCAGAGTACACAGGAGACCCTGAGCAATGATGTGTGAGATGAGATTAAACACAGCACCCAGAGAAGACTAAGAACTCCTAGGGGAGGAATGCCCAACCCCAGGGCAAAAGATTTAGTACTTCTGGCCTGGAGACCTGACTCACAGGATAGTTTATATCCTTAGAACACATGAGAATGTAGCACTTACACTTCTTCAGTTTTCTCTTTTTCTGATGTGACCTTGGTGCTAATTTGTGGGTGCCTTACAGAGTTTCCTCTGCCTCCTCTGCTCCCCAGTGTTCTCCCTCCATGTTGGTCTGGGAACACTGTCCAAAAGTGTGTGGTGCCCTGCCCAGTCTCTCTCCTTGACTCCAATACAGTTTGTGATGTCATAATGACCTAGGGGTAGGGGAAGGATCAAGGCCTTGAGAGAGGGTGTGGAGCACTCAGAACTGTGTCCCCCAGTGTAACCTTTCCTTTAACCTAATGACCACTGCCTACACTGTTAGAGGTCTGAAGAGTCTGGCTCCAGTTCTGCTTTTTAACCTGTAGTCCCTGAGTTTAGGAATGTCTGTTTTGATGCTGCTGACCCAGTCATCAAAGTTGGGGTAAAAAGTGACTGTGGAGAATTGGTCACAAAGCCTCATTTTTTCATTAAGTCCATACTGGAGCCAGGGACATTGGAACTTTGCCCCACCTTTTACATAGGGACCTCATGAATGGTCTCTAACATGTGTTTACTCATGCTCAGTCCAGGGACCCTTAGGTTTCCATTCTCACCTCTCCTTCTCCAAAGCTTACTTGGAAGATGCACACCACTTGGTGCCTAGCACTGATGGAACCCAACACAGACATGCTGTACTGAGTCTTTTGACCCTGTCATCAGAAGTCCCACAGTCTTCTGTGAGGTTCTCATTGATGAGTAGGAAGAATCCTACCACAGGACTGTGATCTGTCCTTGTACCAAGGGCTCCTCAGCCAGGGTCACTAGTGCTCAGGAAGAGCCTTTCCCCCACCACAGACCCACCAAGGGTACCAAGTGCTACAGATTGAGATATATTTTTATTATCACAATGCCTCCCCCATAGACTTCCCCAGGGGCTGTAGTTTTAGAGGAGACTGAGATGAAGGGCCCCTGGGGAGAGAAAGGGACACTTTGTGGTTGCAGGACATCAGTGCAACTGGGGATTCCTGGTGCAGTGGGACCAGTTACACTGTCTCCTCACTCACTGTTCATACTCATTCAGGGTGATTCCCTGTCTCCCGTGGTCACCATGGTAGGCACTGTGACTACCATTGAAAGTTGATAGGGCAGACATTTGAATAGGTCATTGTTACCACTGGGGGACATGTGATTGGACTGAGGTTATCTAGAGTCACCAAAGCCACTGGCACCCACTCTGAGGCCATGGCTGGGGGGAAATTGACTGGTTTGTTATGTCTTTTGCCTTTCTAATTTAGATGGGCTAGCAGGAGAGAAGAGTAGCTTGCACTTGTCTCTGCAGCAAAAGTGACCTTCGGACTTTTATTACCAGGGATTTTGGTGTATTCTGTGAGTGTCTTCTCTCACATATAAATGTAAATATGAAAAAACAAAAAAAGAAAAGAAAGAAAAAAAATATATATACACATACACACATATACACACACATACATATGTATAAATAGAATTTAATATATAAACACACACACACATACATAAACAAACATGTTTTTTGTTCAGTACTGGGGATGGAACTTGGGGATGATCTATCCCTGAGCTGCATGCACACATTTATTTATATTCCTTTATTGGTACAAGAATGATTGAACCCAGCAGTGCTTAACCATTGAGTCACATCCCAAGTCACTTTTTCTTTTGATTCTCAGGCAGGTCCTAAGTGACTCTGAACTCACAATCCTCCTTCTGGCCTCAGCCTCCCAAGTAGCTGGGATGAAACCCATACACAATCATGCAGGGCTTATTATTTTCTTTTGGGAGAGGTCTCAATTTATCCCCCAGTCTGGCCTTGAACTTGTGATTCTCCCTGCTCAGGGCTCAGTGGTTTCCCAAATAGTGAAACTGTAATTCTAGGTGCCCCGCCAACACCCAGTTTGTCTGTCTTTTGTGTGACTTTTTGTCAACCCAAGATTCCCCTTTTTGTTCTTCCTCACTGAAGGGTTATGGAAAAGAATATTACTAAAATACAGCATCCCAAGAAAAACAGAGGGGCAGTGTGGCTCAGGGTGAGGGAAGAAAAGTTTGCCAAACATTAAACCTCTTCCAGTGCACAGTTTCCTAATAACAAGGGACCCTAAACTTAGACCTTTCCCCATTGCAGATTAGCCCTAAATGGAGGGACAGCACATATTAAAACCCTGTGAAACATTGGATTCCAGAATAAGCACAATGAGTTTCAAACTTTTTACAACCATCACTCTCCTAACTTAGAGTTTTAACCTGTAAATCTAGCCCCTGAGGGTCAAAACTGTTGCAGGTATATGACTTTCAATTATTACATCTTTAAAAACCAAAATTCTCTCTAAAACCAAAATTCTCTATAAAACCAAAAATTTACCCTATAAAACCAAAATTTCCTCTATAATGGGGTCCATTTTCCCCATCTGGAAAATGGGTTCCAACAGTACCCTAATCTGCAAAGGAATAAAGGCTTCTATGAATCCATTGAGGTCTGCCTCCTGTACTTTTGTGCTTATACTTATGACTGAGGGTTTAGATTTTGTGACCTTTGAGATATTTTTTGCCTAGGCTTCTCTCTACCATCTGGGAGTCACATTATGTTAAGTCCGTGCCTGGTGACCAGTGTTTTCAGACTGACTGAGAACCTGAGACATTTTGAATGTACCAAGATCTTGCATTTATGCTTGTTCCTTCTGGGAGCCTGTGGAGGCAAATATGGGGAAGACTGTGGTGCAAGGATATTTGTGATGGTCATGAGCAGAGTCTCTGGAACTGAAGGGAACATACAGCTCTTCTTAAGCTGAATAGCCATCACCACTTCCCCCAGGGCAACAGGAAGAACAAGAGGAGGAGGAGGAGGAGGGGGAGGAGGAGGAGGAGGAGGGGAGGAGGAGGAGGAGGAGGAGGGGGAGGAGGAGGAGGAGGGGAGGAGGAGGAGGAGGTCACTGTGAAAAGCAGTAAAAGAAACAATACCACAATAATCTGGTGAAAGGTATCTCATGTCCATGGAAAAAGTGGCATGGTTCAGGCCAAATTCTGAAGCAACTTCACTGATGAAGAAAGGACACAGGATGCACAATCTATCTGTGTGATGTTCCACAATGACTTAAACTAATGAAAAATTAGATAGATGTCAGAGAAAGAGAGAGGGACAGAAAGGGACAGAGAGGGATATAAGGAGAGGAAGAGAGTGAGTGAGTGAGAGAGAGAGAGAGAGAGAGAGAGAGAGAGAGAGAGAGAGAGAGAGAATGAAAAGAGTCAAGTAGCTCCAGACTGTACTGAGCTGTCTTTCTACACTGGCTCTCACTGGATCTCTCCATCACCGTACCCTCTCTCCATTGATTGTCTTTTCTTCCTTACTGTTTCCAACCACTCTTGCTTTGTATTTGGCTGCACAGATTTTAGATCATTCTGCCACTGAATCACAACAGCCCCAACCCCCAGTTATCCAGTCTTTGAGTTAGAATAATTTCTATTTTTTGTGTTTGAATCAGTTTACAGCAACCCATACATCTTCCACAGCTCTGTCCCTCTCTCTGATTTCTTTTAAATAAATGACCCCTTTAGCCCAATTTAAAAGGAAGATATCTGGGCTGGGGAGATAGCTCAGTGGGTAGAGTGCTTGCCTTGCAAGCACAACGCCCTGGGTTCGATCCCCAGCACCACAAAAAAATAAAAAATGAATAAAAGACAGATATCTGGAGCTCATTTAAAATTCCTTTCAATGAGAAGAGGTTACAAATCTTCAGAGACCTCTGATTTGAAACCCTCTTCCTTGGTATCCAATTCCATTTCCTGCAATAACTTACTTTGGTTCTGAGGAGAAATATGTAAAAATTAGTTGAATTTGCTTTGGAGTTGGATTTTCATGTGTTTTGGCTTTGGGTTCCTCTTTTTCAGATGAAATTTTATAGATAACAGTCTCTTAGAATTCTTCCCTGTCTAGTTCTATTGTGTCTGTTTGGCAGGTTTTATCTACTTTTGTCATTTGTTTTTTTAAATTTTTTTCTAAGAAATAAGCATTTTCTTGAACCAGAAGTCGAGTGATTTTACATTTGGAAACAGACACAAATACATTTAGGTCCTTGGTAATAAGAAGTCGTAAGAGGGACCTAAAAGCGACTTCCTTTGCTTAAAATAACAAAAACAAAACAGTGGCTGTTTACCTAGACCTAAACAACAGGCACTCTGAGTTACTAAAATAAGGAGAAAGTTTGCCATCTCTGCCTTCATTTTTATCTGTCTCTGTATAACTCAAAACTTTGTGACCCTGCTAAGTTCTGCACATAGTAGTCAGTGTTCATGTAAAAACAAGCACCACAATGAATGTCAGCCCTAAATGTACCCAACCTCTCTCTTCCCCTTTGAAGACTGAGGCATTCTGTTTAAAGCCCCTGGAGTAATCTAGTCATCCTGGGCTTCCAGGATTACACGTTAGAGAAACAGGGAGAAATGGAGGCAGAGAGAGAGAGAGAGAGAGAGAGACAGAGACAGAGAGAGAGAGAGAAACAGATGGGTGGACAGAGAGGGAAAGAGAGACAGAAACACATCTTAAGCAGCAAGTGGAAATAGTCCCCATGGAACCATGAAGACTTCTCTGTAGCTATCTCCAAGACAGAGACAAAAAATTGAGGAGACATTCAATCAGACCACATCTTGACCAGACCAAGATGACTTAATGATGCACTGGGGCTGGGTTGTGGCTCAGTGGTAGGGTTTTTGCCTAGCACATGTACATGTGGGGTACTGGATTTCTTCCCCAGTACCACATAAAAGTAAACAAACAAAATAAAGGTATTGGGTCCATCTGCAACTAAGAAGGCTTTTTAAAAATGAAAAATAGATGAATCAATTATGGTAAAGATACAGAATTCTCTTTCCTTAACAGTTCATGAAATAGGCAAAAAAAAATTCAGCAAAAATAAAGGGCAGTGGTGCTATATGGTGAACAACCTTCACCTAATGGACTTCCTCACAACATTGCACCACATGACTACAGAATATGCATTCTAGGGTCTGGGGATATAGCTCAGTGCATAAAGTGCTTGCCTGTCAAACACATGGCCCTAGGTTCAATCACCAGCAAAAAAAAAATAATAATAATATGCATTGTTTGTGAGCAAATATGAAATGTATATCAAACTTAACCATAAAAGAAAACATAAAGCAAACCTCAACAACTTCTAAAATAGAAAATCATGCCACATCTCTTCTCTGAACACCATGAAAGTATGCTAGAGTTCAGGCCCAGTGTTATCTGCCTGTCTTGGGAGGCTGGGGCAAACAGGAGGATACCAAGTTCAAAGCCAGCTTCAGCAATTTAGTGAGACCCTTGGGAACTGAACAAGACACTGTCACACAATTAATAATAAAAATTATAGTAAGAGAATAAAATCAAATAAACAGGACTAGGGTTGGAGCTGAGTGGTTAAGCACCATTGGGTTCTATTCCTGGCACTAAAAGAGAAAAAAGAAAGGAAGTAAGGTAAAAATTAATAATTAA
>NW_025920591.1:0-48870 GCF_902686445.1 Sciurus carolinensis | reverse complement strand
TCCTTTTTTTCTCCCTTCCTTTTTCTGTGGACATGGATATTGAATCCAGGAGCACAATCCCACTGATCTACTTCTCTAGATCTATTATTATTATTATTATCATTATTATTATTATTTCATCTTTTACTATAATTATTTATTTATTTATTTAAAATTGCCCAGGATGGACTCAAACTCATGATTCTCCTTCCTTAGCCTCCTAAGTAGTTGGTATTCCAGGCATATACCACTGTTCCTGCATCACTCCAGCTCTTTCTAACACAAGGTCCCTTAGCTACCATGCCTGTTGCCCTGTACTCCTAACACAAAGGTCAGTTTATCTTTCAGGGCACCCTGGGGCTCCCACACAGGATATCACTTCCTCCTGCACACTGCAAATGACATGCTGTTGAATCTTACCTCTTCAGAAGTCTTCCCCAACTTTTTCAATCAAGTTTCCCCAGTGTGGTCCTGGGACAAGATCCCAGTCCCTCATTGTTGTGGTTTGGATCTGGAATATCCCCCAAAAACTACGTGTTGAAAGTCTGACTCCCACTGATGTTCAGAGGTGAACTTTCGAGGTCTCTGATTTCATCAGTAGATTAATCCATTGATGGAATCATAGCTGAATGAACTATAAGGAAGTGGCAAAGAACATAGGGGTTGAGCTGGGTACAGTGGTACACACCTATGATCCCAGTGATTTCAGAAGCTAAAGCATGACTACCACAGCACCTTCAGCCTCAGTACCTTAAGCCCTATCTCTATTAAATAATTAATTAAATAATAATCTAGGGGTATAAGTGGGTGGTAAAACACCCCTGAATTCAATCCTAGAACAAATACAGAAAAAGAAAATAAAAGCACTCAAGGAGGGGACTGTTGAAGGGAGTGTGTTCTGGGGGTTTACCTTGTCCCTGGCTTTTTTCTGTTTTCCAGCTGCTGTGAACTGAGCAGCTTTGCTATGCTCTCCCATGTTCTTCCTTCCTCTCCTCTCACAGATCCAGAAACACTGGAGCCAGATAACCATGAACTGAAGTCTCTCATCATATCCTCACCTCTGACATTCACAAAATATCCTCCTGTAGCCCCTCAAACTCACATAATATCCTCACTTTGCCTCTGACACTCATAATATACACTCCTGTGATAACTGCCACTCACATAACATTCTCACTATGACTTCTGCCACAATCCCAATATTTTCAGTGTGACCTTTTAAAATCACATAGTATCATCAATGGGCCTCTGCTACTCAACTAATACATGCACTGTGGCCTATACTCACCCAATCACTCACTGTGTCCTTGACACTCACAAAACACCTTCCTTATGTCCTTTGATAATCACATACTATCCTCACTTGGGTTTGTCACTGAAAAAATATATTCCTGTGGCCTCTAGCTCTCACATTGTATCCTCACTTTGCTTCTGATACTGACATAATACCTTCATTATGGGCTCTTATGCTCATTAAATGCCCACAGTTGCCTCTGAATCTCACAAAACACTCTTACTGTGACATCTGCCATTCATATAATATCCTCATTGTGACAGTAGGCATTCACATAATACCCTCTTGTGGTCACTGACACATAATATCCTAAATTGGCCTCTGGCCATAAATAATATCCTCAATATGATTTCTGACAGTTACTTAGTAACCCATTGTGACCTCTAACACTCAAAATGTCTTCAGTGTGACTTCTGACATTCATAATTTCCTCACTCTTTCCTCTGTCCTTCACTGAATATCCTAATTCTGGCCTTTGACCTTCACAAAATATCCTAATTCTGGGCTCTGGCAATAACATAATTCCCTCACTGTAGCCTCTGACACTGATATATTACCTTCATTGTGGGCACTCACACTCATAATGCCTTCATTGTTGCCTCTAAAACTCACAAAATACACTCAATGTGACCTGTGACATTCATGTAATACCCTTGGTTTGACCACCTGCACTCCCATAATACTCTCCTGTGGTCACTGGCTCTCATAATAATAACCTCACAGTTACCCCTGACCTGCATATAATATCCTCATTTGGCCTCTTACTCTCAAATAAAGCCCTCACTGTTGTCTAAGACACACACATAATATCTTCAATGGTGATTCTAATACTCATTATGTATTAGATACTGTGACCAATACTGTGACCTCTAATATTCACAAACTCTACTCACTTCACATTCTGACTCTCATACAATATCCTGAATTTGAGCTCTGATGCATTACACCCTCATTGTGACCTCTCCCATTCATATACTATCAATATGGCTGGCTGCTGATTCTCATTTTAATTCCTCACTATGTCCTCTGAAACTCACATAATAACTTCAGTGTACCTTGCGACCATCATTTAATATCCTCACATGGGCTTTGACACTGACATAATATCTTCCTATGTCCTCTGATACACAGTTCCCTTCCATGGCCTCTGACACTGATATAATACCCTCACTGTGTACCCTGATAATGATACAATACCCACACTGTGAACCTTAACACATAATGAAAGAATGAACAGAGACTTGTGAAAGAATGAACAGAGACTTGCTGCCAGGAGGGGGGGATTTTATTAGAAAAGTTTGTTGCCTTATATACAGCCTCGCAAGGGAGCTAACTATGCTATCTGCATATTGTCAAGGAGGCATTTGCCTATATGTCGGATAGGGCCCAGGGTGGGGGTGTTGATACTTAATTGGGTGGCTAAATGCACCAGCAAGAAGCAGACTTTCAGGAAGAGAAGACTGTTGGATGCCATTTTAAGAAAAGGGGGAGGGGCAGGGAAAAATAGGGAAATAATGAGGTAAATGGGGTCAATATTCCTCCCTTTTTGTTTTTTTATGAGGGGGGTCACCAGTCTCTCTGGTTGCTTCCTGCTGAGTGGGGGTGACGTGGGGGGGGTAGGGAAGAAGAGTTGACTGCATATTTCCAAGAAAAGGGTTGCGAAGCATTTGAGGGCATCGGGCATCAGATTAGGGAGCGTCCCTTGCAGGAGTAGCATTTGTATTGCCTTGGACCAGTCTAGGTGGGAGCATACAGGAGGTACGAGCCAGGCATCTGCAGGGAGCTCTGTCAGGAAGTACTTCCACTGATTATACATGGAGAGGGTTGAAGCCGGAACTGGAAACATCTTCGGAAGGGAGGGGTGATGTTCCTTTAAGAGAAGCTGTTTGAAAGTTTGATTAGTGATTTTCTGGAGCTGGCCTTGAAGGAACCTTATGATACAGGGCAGGAAGGAGCAGAGGAGGAGAAGTCCAAGGAAGGGCCCTAAAAATGGGAGGACATAGGTGAGGAAGGGTGATGGGAAGAAGTCTGATAAAGGACTAGCAGCGGATGACTTCATTAGTTGAGCAGAGAGATCCTGTAGTTTAACAACATTCTGCTCGATAAGGCCAGATTCATTAACATAGTAGTAACATTCTTCCTTCAGGAAGAGGCAAGTTCCTCCCTTTTGTGTGGTGAGGAGGTCAATAGCCTGTCTGTTTTGTAGGGTTTCCTGAGCAATGGAGGTTACTTGCTGCTGGAGTGAACTTAAGGACTCCACCGTGGCATCCAGAGCCGATTGCAGTTTCTCTTGGAGGTCTCTGGATGCCCAAAGGGAGTGATGCAATGCTCCTCCTGAGAGACCCATTCCTGCTAGTGAAGTTGTGAGGTTGAGGCCAATAAGAACCAGCAGGAAAATAGCCCAAGGGATGCGAGGGTGAGGAAGGAGCTGTTGAAGTTCAGAGGAAGAGAATAAGGAGAGCTGAGGGATTACTGTGACTAGGAAGCAAGTACCAGTAACACTGGCAGTGGAGGAGAACAGAGAGCCATTGCACCAGAGGAAGTGCCCTCATTGAACAAATTTGGGTGTTGTTGGTATAGAGTAGCTAGTGGCACAGAGGGAGGGGGAAGAGGTGTTGGACAGGGACAGGCAGATGAAGGGGAAGTGGGTGTCTTTTGAGAGGAAAGTCTCTTAGAGAGGGAGATGAGGGATGAACACAGGTTGACCAGAGGAGGGAAAGTTGTAAGTGGAGGGAATGGAGCTACTCAGGGATTTTATAGACTGGGGTGGGAGGGGGTCCTGTTGAGTGACAGGTGGGTGTAAAGGGTCAGTGGAACTTTCCATCCACCTTGCTGCGAACTTTCTGGTCACCTGTGGTGGGCTGGTCTTTGTTCCAGCTGCTCAGCTTTTTTGTTAGGACTGCTCAGCTTTGCCCCCTATAGTCGCCTAATTTTGGACCTAACATCCTGACCTTTTTGGTGATATAGGGCGCTGGAGTCTGTCTGGCTGCTTCCTGCATGTTAGGGGCATCCTGGGGAGAAAATGATTCATGTTCTAGGTTGGTGGGGAGGCGACCATAAGAGTGTAGGAGCATCTGGTTGCAGGTCACCCTGGCAACCTCACTTATGTGGTTTCGGGCAAACCTGAGAAGACCGGGAGCAATCGTTAGCAGAAATCTTATCACAAATAGGGGAGTAAGGGTAGGGGTCATCCAGGTGACGAGTGGAGTTCAGTCATCCTGGCCAGGGGTCATTTGATTCTTCTTGATTCAGCCTTTTATTTAAACATCTGAGAATTTTGACTTTGCTTTCATTAGACCAGTTTCATTGAAGCAGCAACAATATTCTTTTTTAGGAAGAGGTACATTTCCCTTTTGTCTGCTGTCAGATCTAGTGCTCGATGGTTCTGCAAGGAAACCGGAGCAATAAATGTTATTCATCTTTGCAGGGATGTCAGGGGGGCAGCAGATGCCTCTACTGCCTTCTGGAGTTGCTGTTCTAGCTTTTGTTTGGCAGTGACTGCATAATTAAGTCCTCTTGTTGGTATAACCTGTGTTTAGTAGAGATCTCTATATTCCTGTGACTTAGGGTTAGATAATCATACTAGCAAGCATAGGTTGAGCCTACATATGTAGTTTAGGAGGATCTGTAGACCTTAAACTGACTAAAAACTCCTGATTCTGGCAGTTTCTCTTGATAGTTAGCAGGTACATCTGCCTAAGAATTTCTCTCTTGTAGCTTCCAGTCTTTATTTACTTTATGGAGGTTAACACAAGTGTACATCTTAGGTTGCATTTAACTATTGTTTCTCTTAAATGCCAAAGAATGGCTATATTTAGGTTTTAACTGTTTTCTTGTGTGTCTAAGATTAAGCTGATCAAATTGACCTGTTACTGACTTTTCTTGGCCTCTGTATTTAATCTCAATTTCTAAATTTGATCTTAACCATCCAGCAAGTTAGTCTCACCAGTCATAAAGTAAGAGTGCTGGGCTTTAACTTCAATATCTATGACTTTACAGTTATTTATCCTTTTTTTATCTAATTGGGGTTTACATTATCTGTCCTATCGGTGATGCCTTACCATTTCAAGTTAATTTACAGTGTTTGCTCTTGAAGCAATACTTCTGCAAAAATTAATCAGCAACAGAGTTTACAAGGAAAATACAAAATGGAATCACCAACAGTAAAACATTCAGGTTGTGCAGTAGGTATCCTGAATTCTGGCTGAGTTATTCATTATATCCCCTGTTTGAGATCACAGCAATCTTTACAGCAAACATCAAACTTTTGAACACAACTTTAAATAAATTAAAGTCTGGCTTATTTTGGAGCCATTCTAACATGAAGCCAGGTGAGGCAGAGCCTTATTTCAGATAAGGCAGGGCTTTTTTACAAAACACAGATTTTGAAGATTAAGCAGAGATCAGATGGAACTCTGTTCTCTGTTCTCTGATGGAAATGCAGTTCTAAAGAGTTACATTAGCAATCTATATATATATCTTATTATCAGGTTAAAGATTACATAAGCATTATTCTTTATTTTCAGGAAAGTTACAGAGACTAGGATATCTATGCAACTTTTCACAGCTGCAAAGTGCAATGTTAGCAGTTCTGTGTTGCTTTCATGGAAGTCCCCTGTCCAAAGTTACTGTAAGGCAGGCAGGAACCAGAGAAAGGAACTGAGAAACACTGGTTATCTGGCAAAGGAATTCCTGCCTGAGAACTGTGTGCCTGAGATCAATGTCAGAGCTGATAGGATTCTTGCACAGAGCCTCCCCAGCGAGGGTACTGCCACAGCAGTCAGGCATCTTGTGCCCCTGCATAAGAACATTCCCAGGTACTAGGCCACAGCCTGTCTCACGTACATATAACCAACTTAGTTATATGCAAATTTGTTGAAATTTGCCCTTTACTTACACAGACTTTCTTAGCACTTACTTCTACCCTCATATATACCCTCACACAAGAACTTTCTGCCTTAGAAACATTCTTTTACTTTCTACTGAATACATTCCCATACTTAGAACCTTCTGTTTTTCTTTCCTATTTGGTGAGCACTTTGTGGTGAAAAATTCACACTCCTTCCATATAACTCAATGTGAGTGAGCAATCAATCAGGAAGGCATATTTGGAATCTGTGTAGATGTTGACCTGTTTACCTATGGATAAAATTGAGCCCTGATCAGAGCAAAGAATGCAGCCTTTTGGGAAGTGGTCCCTTCTGGAAGGCAATTGGCTTACAGAACTGAGGTGGTGGTTGTCGCTCCCGCCAGCAAGAACGACCCGGAGACGTGATGGGTGGCAAACTTCCCTATTAACAGCTGATTCTTCTTTTTATTTCTTCCCTTTTCTGGGAAGTTATTGTCACTTATATAGGTTATATCAACTAATTAGAATATTCACGATATGTGGGGAAAAGATAGACGTATATGGGTATAACTTGAAGCACCTAAGAATCACGCAAGAATCATGCAGAGGCCTTGACCAATTACTGAGACTTCCTCAAGGTGAAGTTAGTTGTATACGTGCAGAATAGCAGTTTTTCAACTGCACTGGCAGCTTGCCAGGCGCCATCTTGGCCAGGCTCCACCTAGGGCCAGGGGTCCGTACGCAACCCCGACAGTTCCCCCTTTTTTCTTTTAAAAGAAAAGCTCGGGACCAAGCCTGTCTTAGGCGGAGTGGTCAACTACCGTCCTTACCCATCATCGGATAACTGCAGAGCATGCTACAGCTCCTGTCTTAGGTTGGTACGGCATTACCTACTACCTTACCCGTCTGGTCAATGGTCCAGCCTCGCGAGCCACACTTGTGGGGAGCTGCCGGCCTCTAGGGCAGCCATGGCCTGATGGAAGATGATAAGATCTCTCGCTTGACTCTGACGCACACGCATGATAGTGCGTGAGAGGAAGATAACAGCAATGATCATAAGCATGCATAATGCTCCCATACCAGCCCACTGCTTAATAAAACTGAAAGAGGAGGATAACCAATTTAACACTTCAGACATTGGAGCTACATCAACTCTAGTAGCATTAAGGCTAACAATTTGAGATCTAAGAATAGCAGTAAGATTATCAAATTCATAAGACCAGTTGGTACGTAGCTGAACAGACAAGATTCTAGACAAATCTGCTGCATAGCTGAAGTTATGGTAAGCTACAGGTGTAACGCACAGTCCCGCCAGATGATAAATACATCCCACGTTTAACAGTTCCTGTAAAATGTCCATTTGTTCCTGAAGTAAGTCCACTCGCTGGTTCACTAAAAGAATCCCTGCTTTTAAGTGTTGATCCACTGTCTGCTGAGTAGATAAGGCAGTAGCAGTCTGTTGAACCACCTTATTGATTGTGGCTGCAGATTGTACAGATGTAGTTAAGGCTACAGCTGCTGCAGTGGCTGCTGCCGCTGATGCAACTATAGCGGTAATGACTGCTGCGGTGATTCCAAAGTCTCTCCTATTTCTGGAAAGCAATACTGGCAATTCATCATCTGTAACAGAGACTGGCATAGGCAAGAAGGTAGGAACACACATTAAGTCTGCCAGCAGGAACCTAGAAGCATTTTAACATTGAGAGATAGCACAAATCTGAAGTACAATTGAGAAAAGCAGTTGTTTTGTTACATAGTTGAACTGTTCCTCCTAAGAGACTAAAAAGAGGTAGTAAGTTAGTTTATTCCGTGGAAACACACAAACTGAGCCGCAGCTCCAGTAAAGCACCGAGTTACCCTTATTACCCACAGTTAAAAAACCCCAAACAAAGAGACAAAGAGAAAGTTTATCTTTAGGGGACCTGAAGGTCTCCTCTATTCCCCCTTTTTGTTTATAAAGAGCATTTTTGAGGGTGAGATGTGTATGTTCAACAATACCTTGTTTTTGTGGGTTATAAGGTACATCTGTGGTTAGAGTTATTTTAATTTTAGTGAGGAATTGGTTCTTACCAATTTTAGTTTTTAAAGAAAAATTTAGACTTTATAATGTAGTACAATCTTTAACAGTTGCTTAACCATAATTGTATAAACCCCTATTTTTAAGACAATTGTTTTAAAGAATAAAACTTAAGAGACACAAAGTTAAGAGTAAATTAGTGTTTCTAAGAATCCTTGTCATTTTACCATGTCATTTTACCATATAGATTAAACTTTGGCTTATATCAGAACATTAGTATTTCACCTTAGGAAAAACCTAAAATAGCTTTAGCTGTTTTACATACATACAACCAACTTAGTTACACACAGACTTGTTGAAACTTATCCTTTGTTATACACAGACTTTTTTTATCCAGAAACATTTCCTTTTACCTTTTACTAAATATATTTTTATACCCAGAATCTTTCATTTATTTATTTATTTATTTTTTTATCTGTTGACACCTTTTTGTTCACATTTTGAAACAACTCTTATGAAATTTCTGAATTTAGATAAATCACCCTATTTTAATAAGATTAAATATTTTGTTGTTTATAGTACTCTTAATTGAAACACAGTTGAAACTTTTGGGACCCTTTATATATAGAATTCCACTTGTTAGGACATAACTTTTAGTAACCTTGTTTTTAGTTTAGTGATGGCACAAAGCAAGTTTAAACCCTTTTATTTACCAACCTATGAAAACACCAATAATGTTTAAGTATGATACCCCATGGAATTTGAGGAGTTAAAAGTACTTGATGTTATTTAACAATTAGCATTTCAACTTTGTAAATTAACCAGACGTCTCTACAAACACATTTGAGTAATCCCATACATGTTAACTCCAATTTATTTATTTTATAAAAACCAAGATATCAGACAAGTGTCCTGAACAGGATCCGTTGCCTCTTTCCTGCTGAAGAAAAGTCCTAGAAGCAATTGATATTAGACATTGTTTAACATTAACATTTCATTAGTTTGACCACCTGGAGACTTGTAAGTTATTTTTAAAATATTTTACTTTTATTAGTTTACCCAATTTAAATTGAACCCTTTTAAATCACGTGAATAAAAGTATTTGGATCCATTTTTAAATTTTAATTTTAAGAGCGCTCAGTTTTGATGCAGATAAGACATAACACCAGACAGTACGACATACAAATAACACAAAATCAAAGGCCTTGTAATTTATAGGTGAATGTTCATTGCAATGAAACAGCTGTTTAAAAACTTCAGTTGAATAAAAAATAGAACTGATCAAAATAAAATCATTAACCTAGGTATGTAGGATCAAAATCATGAGCTCAAAAATACAGCATTAAAGAAAAAACAAAACAAGAATCCTGAAGAATAAGTTAGTTTTTTGTAGCGGCCCAGGAGTTAAAACGGACACTTTTTTTCTTCTTTTCTTCTTATCTTTAGGTTACCCCCCTTTTCTCCTTGAGACGCTGTAGTTACATTCCAATGTGGCAGGGGGAGGGAGGATCACCCAGGACTTTTTAACCCCTTTTTTGCCTGGTTGAGAAATCAGGTTAGGTTTGAATGCAGAAAATCAGAAAACATTATTTTTTACTACTTTTAAGGAATGGAGCTGCTGAGCTCTCTGCCTAGGGGGACCCTCCCCTAAACTGATTTTTCTCTTTGTGCTCTGTTTGTGGTTTTATTTGTACTTTCTCCCTTTTTTTTTTTTTTTTTTTTTTTTTTTTTTTTTTTTTAAAGAGGAGATATTTATTTATAAATTGGCAAAAAAATTTCTTAGAGCACCAAAAGCATAGCACATAAAGGAAAAAATTAATAAATTTCATCAAACTAGAAACATCTTCAAAAGACATGATCAAGAGAATGAAAAAAAAAAACAAGACTCAGAGAAAATATTTGCAAATCACAAATCTGGTAAAGGACTGGTATCCAGGAAATATAAGGAACTCTCCAAACAATGATAAGAAAATAACCCAATTAAAAAGAAGGCAAAACAGTCAATCATTCAACCAAAGAATGCAATGGATTGTAAATGTCTTAGTCCACTTTGTGCTGCTATAACAGAATACCACAGACCAGAGAATTTATGAACAGTACAAGTTCTCTGTCTCATGGTTCTGGAGACTGGAAAAGCCAAGATCAAGGAACCAGATCTGGCCAAGGCCTTCTTCCACCACATCATCCCATGGCAAAAGACAGAAGGGCAAAGAGGGGGCATGACAGAGAGCAAGAGATTGGATTCAGGCCCTTTTATAATCAACACCCATCCATTCACGAGTGTGGAGCCCTCGGCACCTCAGCACCTCCCTGCAGGTCCTGCCCCAACACTCGCACTGGAGATTGAGTTTCCAGCTTGTGTATTTGGGGACACGTGTCCATAGGAGTAAATAAGCACATAGATGTTTAGCAGCATTAGCCACTAAGGCAATGCAAGTTAAAAACACCATGAGACCAATATCCTTAATGAACATCGACGCAAAAATTCTAAACAAAATTTTAGCAAATCGCATACAAAAACATATTAAAAAGATAGTGCACTGTCGCTCCCGCCAGCAAGAACGACCCGGAGACGTGATGGGTGGCAAACTTCCCTATTAACAGCTGATTCTTCTTTTTATTTCTTCCCTTTTCTGGGAAGTTATTGTCACTTATATAGGTTATATCAACTAATTAGAATATTCACGATATGTGGGGAAAAGATAGACGTATATGGGTATAACTTGAAGCACCTAAGAATCACGCAAGAATCATGCAGAGGCCTTGACCAATTACTGAGACTTCCTCAAGGTGAAGTTAGTTGTATACGTGCAGAATAGCAGTTTTTCAACTGCACTGGCAGCTTGCCAGGCGCCATCTTGGCCAGGCTCCACCTAGGGCCAGGGGTCCGTACGCAACCCCGACAGGTGGTGACAACTGTGTAAAGTGGCTCTACAGTGTCCATCAGGACCCAGCACAGAACTGCCATCTATAAAAATGATTAGGTTAGGTGAGGGGAGTGGGTAATTGAAGAGGTCTTCAGGAGGTGAATGTACTTCAGGGAGTGGAAGGGATTTATGGTTTAAGAGGTTCTGCAGTTGATGGGTTGAAAACACAGTTACTGGTTGAAGTAGGGTGAGTTGTAGAGCTTCCTTAATTAATTCAGCTGCTGTCCCCAGTGCTTGGAGACATGGTAGCCACCCATGAACTGTGGAATCAAGCTGCTTGGAGAGATGCCACCACTCTGTGAGAAGGGCCAGTTGGTTGTGCAAGGAGGCCCAGTTGGTTGTGTGAGGAGGCCAGTTGCAACACCCTGCTTTTCATCCGTGAAGAGGTGGAAAGGACGGTTAGGGTTGGGAAGAGAGAGGAGGGTAGGATATAAGAGCATCCCTGAGCTTGTAAAAAGAGTTATCATCTCAGAGGAGGTAAGGGGCTTATGTGGAATCTGCTTTGTTGCCTGATATAGGGGTTTGGCAAGGAGTGCAAAATTAGGAACCCAGTGTCTGAAAAACAGTTAAAGCCAGGGAGGAGAGAATGTAATCTGTTGTTTCTGGCAGCTGTAAGTCATGCAGGGCTTGGATTCTGTCTATTGTGAGCTTCTTAGAGGTGGGAGTGAGCAGTATGTCCAAATATGTAACTGAAGGAGTGGTGAGCTGGGCTTTGGCTGGAGAGACTCGATAGCCTCAAGATCCCAGGTAGTTAAGGAGCTGGGCAGTGTGAGTCCAGGAGGCCTTGAGGGATGGACTGCATAGGAAGAGGTCATCCATTATTGTAGGAGTGTGCTACTTCCCAAATCACAAGTAGCCATTAATTAGATGGAGGTCCTGGACCAAGTGATAGGGTTTATGTACTGGCAGTATGGGGGTGTTACAGGGGAGTCAGTAGGGATAAGGAGTCCCTGAGTAAGCAACTGGTCTATAATGGGTTTAAGTCCTTCCCTGTGAGTATGGGAAATTGGAAACTGGGGACATGAGGGAAACTTAGCTTGAGGTTTTAGTTGGATAAGGACTGGCTTGTGGTGGGAGGCTATGACTGGCTTGGAAGTGTTCCAGACTTGGGGGTCGACCAGGTCTGGGGCAATGGTAGGGTAGGTGGTGTGGGAGCACTAGAAAATGTATGAAACAGAGGTAAAAGAAGGTGAGTACTAGCAGTGTGCCTGGGAATAAGCTGTAGGGTGGATCCTACGGGTTGGAGAATATCTCTTCCTAGGAGGGGGACTGGACAGGAGGGAATAACTAGGAGCGAGTGTGTACAAGGATGTCCCTCTAGGGAACAGGCTAATTTAGCTATTCTACTTGGGAAGGAGGGTTTTCCGTCAATTCCCATAACCGAAACCTGGGAAGGAAATAAAGGCTTAGAGTGGGCAAGCAGGACAGAATAGGTGGCCACCGTGTCCACAAGGAAAATTATGGATTACCGATTACCTGGAGCTTTTACCCTGGGCTTGGCTAGGGTTATAGGGGTCCTCCAGTCTGGGCTTCTTCATTCTTCTGTGAATCCCAAAAGCTCATGAGAAGGGACCACCTGGCTGACCACACCTCTGCATAGAGATGCTGGGGAAGGACCAGCCATAGGGCAGTCACTCTTCCAGTGTCCTGCTTGTTTGCAGGTGGGACATGGCCTGGTGAGGTCCATGGGTTTGGACACTGATGAGCCCAGTGACCTTCATGTTTGCACTTGAAGCAGGCCCCTGGTGGAGAGGATTGCTGTCTCCCCTTTGAAGCTCTTGCTGGAGCCATAGGCCGCAGGGCAGTTACCAAGGCTTGGGATTGGAGTGTCACCTTTTTTCTGTAAAGAAGCTTGCCTGGCCAATTTTGTGGACATTACAGACTTTAAAGGCCATTTTCACCAGATCTGGGATAGGGGTTTGAGGGCCTCCTCAGCTTGCTTGAGCTTTTTTCTTATGTTAGGGGCTGATTGAAAAATGAAGTAGGTTGCTAGAACTGTAGCCCCAGAGGGAAATTCAGGGTCCATTTTAGTATATCTAGTAAGGGCCTCTGTAAGGCGGTTAAGAAATAGAGCTGGATTCTCATCTGGATTCTGGGTAATTTCCCTCAGTTTATCAAAGTTTACCACCTTATTGGAGACTACTTGCATGCCTGCTATGAGGTATTGGACCATGCAAGCATGGTAATGGTGGCCCTGCTGGCCTTCCTGGTAGTTCCAGTTTGGTTCAGTTATTGGAACCTGCTCCTGTGGGTAAAGTTATGCCAGTTAAATGGACTTGGTCAGCATGGTCCTGTGTTGCCTGTTGGATACTGGGAGTGGAAGAAGGATATTAAGACTATAAGTTTGGGAAAGATACTTAAATTCCTTAATATAAGTAGAGGAATCAGCAGAGAAAGACCCTAAATGAGAATGGAACTTAGATTTGCATAACCCTTTTGCACTAGCTATTTCCTGGAGAGGATAAAGAAGCTCTGGGTTAGGCAGAGGGAGAGTCTGATAAAGTTGTCTGTTAGTGCTGAAGGGAGGAGGGAAGAGACTAGGCAGAGAGACTTCTGAAGGAGGAGGTGGGAGGGAAAGTGGGAGGGGCAGAGGAGGAAGGAGGGGAGGAGTTGCATCTGCAGGAGGAAGGGGTGGGTTTTCGGCCAGAGGAGGGCAGGAAGAGGCTGTGGGGCAGAAGGGGGAGGTGGGGGAGCGGGAGCCGAAGGGGGAAGTCCGTAGGGCAGGGGTTCATAGGCTGGATCAAAAGAGGTGGAAGTGTCAGAGGGGCAGGGAGTGGGAGTGGGGCGGTGGCAGAGGGTGCTTTGCAGGCAAGTAGAACCTGAGCAAGGGGGTGGGAGAAGCAGAGTCTGGGGTTTTGTCTAAGCAGGTTAAAAGCCTCGACGTTGGGAATCTCCCTCCACTTTTTCAGTCGCTGGCAATAGGTGAAAAGGTCCCAAATTAAATTTGGGTTCAAGGAGCCCTCTGGGGGCCAATGGCTTCCATTATCTAAGGGATAGGTAGGCAAATCTTGAGTGGAAAATTTGATCAAAAGTTTGGGCTTAATGTCCGGTGTGAGGGAGAGTGAAGCGAGGTTCTGGAGGAGGCGTTTGAGGGGTGAGGTGTCCGGAAGAGGTGAAGAAGCTCCCATATTGAGATGAGGGGGAGGGGAGAGAGGAGGAGGACAGAGGAAGAAGGGAAAAATCCTGGGCCGAAATGGTCGGGGGAAATCTAAGGAGTGTCTTCCAAAGATCCCCGCGACCATGTCACTCCTAGTAGGAAGTCAGGAAAAGGAAGTGGGTAGGGGTCGTCACCCATACACCAGATCCTTTTGGCTGAGAGCTGGAGGTGAAGTGCCGGGGCCACAGGGAACCTAGTACTAGGATTTTCTGGTTAGGAGTAGAAGGGAAGGGCAGAGTGAAAGGAAAGAACAGGCAAAAATGAAAGTCTTCATCTATCATAGACTCCTCACACCCCAAAGCAGATGAGAATAGCAAGCCGTCAGAGGATCCACCGAGACCATAAAGATCGTGGTGGGGTGCGGTCCCCCGCCCCAGAGGAGCATAAGGACTTTGCCGGACAATCAAGGTCAAGAGTTCCTCTATAGTTCGAATGAGGTTGACACTTGCATGGGGGCTTACCTAGGTGATGGCCGATGGTGAGTGTGGGAGCCAGCATCTGAAAGGGCGGACGTGGGCAGGAGGTCTCCAGACGGCGAAAGGAAACCGGGTCTTCATTGTAGAAGGGAACCCTGTCCCGGGTTTGGGCACCAGTGAAAGAATGAATGGAGACTTGTGAAAGAATGAACAGAGACTTGCTGCCTGGGGGGGGGATTTTTATTAGAAAAGTTTGTTGCCTTATATACAGTCTTGGAAGGGAGCTAACTATGCTATCTGCATATTGCCAGTGAGGCATTTGCCTAGAGGTCGGATAGGACCCAGGGTGGGGGCGTTGATACCTTATTGGGTGGCTAAATGCGCCTGCGGGAAACAGACTTTCAGGAAGAGAAGCCTGTTGGATGCCATTTTAAGAAAAGGGGGAGGGGCAGGGAAAAATAGGGAAATAATGAGGTAAATGGAGTCAATACATAATATTTTAAATTGGTCTCTGAAAATAACAATATTCTCATTGTAACCTCATAAACTCATATAGGATCCTCACTGTGACCTCTAACACTGACATAATACACTCAATGTGACCATAGAAACTCATAATAACTTCACTGTTTTAGTCATTTACTTTGGTGCTCTGACTAAAAAGATCTAACTAGCACAATTGTAGAGAAGAAAAGGGCTCATGGGGGCTCATGGTTTCAGAATTCTCTTTTCATAGAAGGTCAGCTCTATTCCTCAGAGCTCAAGGGGAGGCAGAACACCATGGCAGGAGAGTGTGGCACAGGGAAGCAGCTCACATAATGAACAGGAAGCACAGAGAGGGGTCTCCACTTGCCAGATACAAATACACACCCCAAAGCCAAGTCCCAATTTCCAGTCACACCTTCACAATCTGGTTTCCTCTCAGTTAATCCCTATCAGGGAATTAAATCACTAATTGGTTTAAGACTCTCACAACCCAATCATTTCTCCCCAGAACATTCTTGTATTGTGTCACATGTGAGCTTTTGGGGGACGTCTCACATCCAAACCATAACATTCCACCCCTGGCCCCCAAAACTTCACAATGCAAAATACATTTTGTCCATTTCCAAGAGTCCCCATAGTATTAACAGTTCTGAGATTGTTCAAAGTTCAAATCCAAATTCTTCCCTGAGGCTCAAGGCTATCTTGTATTTTGAGCTCCTGCAAAATTGAAAGCAATCTACAAGTATCCAACATATAATGGTATGGAGTAAATATTTCCATTTGCAAAATTACGTTCATAGAAAAAAGGGATAGGACCAAAACAAGACTGAAATCCAGCTGGGCAAACGAGTTCTGAAGCTCCACATCTGGCATTTGGGGCACAAGGCATCATGTTGCTCTCTTCATAGGACTTGTATAGTTCCCCCCCTCCTGTGGCCTTTTAGTTACAGCCCAAGTAGACTTGTTCCTTGTGTCTGCTGGATTTCTGAAGATTTCCTAGTATGATGTCCCATATTACTGGCATTTCTTAATCTTGTTGATCTCCACTGTATCTTTGGCTTCCTCTTCTCATCTCTACAATCTGGTTTCCCAGGGGATGCCTTCAGGGACTCTGGTAGTGCTGCAGTTTTGAAGGTCTCCCAGGCCTTCCTTTGAAATTTTGATGGAAGCCTCCTTAAAGCCCTAATTCCAGCATCTTGCATTCCTGCAGAAACAGCACCTCATTGTTGATGCCAAGGTCTCCCACCATCTTGAGAAATAGCCAAGTCTCCGGGGACTCTTGCTGCAGCAGCCTCTGAGTGTCTGGGTGACTAAGCACATTGAAAAAGCTTCCTAGGCCCCCTTGTGCAATTAGGGTGTCCCACTGGTCTCTTAGAATTTTCAACTTTACTCCCTTGAGACTGAGATGGGTGTGGTCTTGCCAACTCCTGAGATGACCTCAAGTCATCTTTCTTATTGTCTCTAGGCAAAGTCTTTAGCATTTCTTTAGGGGAAGTAATGTCTTTAATAACTGCAGCTTAGTTAGCCCTAGTTTTACTACAGCCTTTCAAGTCCCAATTTTTTAAATCTTTCTGCTCTGCTTTCTGTTCCTGAATATCACAATAAACTTGGCTAAAAAATCCCAGCAATATCCATGCCATAATTTAGAAGTGATTTGGGCTGCTATGTCTGCACAATTCATAGAGTTATACAAATCATAGAAAGTATTGGGACCATAGAAGCTAGAAAGGCCATAAAGTATACATACATAATAGATGTTACAGAGTTAATAGAGGTTACAAGAGGACAGAACCACAGGGAATGTATGATATGCTCTTCAGAGAGGCTACTCAAGCCACAGGTCAGGTCCTTTAGGCTGTTCAGGACATAAGGGTTACACATTTTATTCTGTTTACACAGCATAGAGTCAACTGAGGTCATCAAAGGATTTTCAAGTTTCTACAGGTCAAAGAGACTATTCAGACAGTTTAAGCTTTGCAAGCCCTAGATGCTATGTGGGTCATACTGGTTGAGATTTTCAAAAAGGTTACTCAGTTCATAGAGATCCCTCAGGTCATAGATAGTATGTAGGCAGTAGAGGCTATTGAGGTCATGGGGGCTATTCAAGTTGTAGAGGATATACAGGTTATAGATGTCTCTTAGGGAATAGAGGTAAATAGGACTATACAGGCTACACACTGAGTAGGAGCTACTAAGTTAATTTAGACTATTAAGGTCACAGATGATACTCTAGTGTTATAGGCTCCTGAGGTTGTAAAATATATGCAGATATAAAAGGTATTGGTAATAAAGTACACTCAGGATATAAAATCTTCATAGAACATAGAAGATCCTCAGATCAAGAGGGTGTGCAGATCATAGAGATTATTCAGACAAAAGAGGATATGCAAGTCATAGAAGCTATGCAAGGAATAGAGGTTATGTTGGTCAGGAAGTTATTTAACTGTAAGGAGCAAAGTTAAATGTGTGACATTCTGTGCTGTGTAACTTGTAAAAAAACAACTTGTTTACTCTGTGCTGTGTATCTTGTAAAAAAACTTGTTTGTGCTGTGTAACTTACAAAAAACAACTTGTGCTGTTGTCACGAGCACGTCGTAACACTTGCGGCCTGTACTGGATCGGGAACCGGGTAGGAATAAGATAACACTCACGTAGCCGGTCGTTGGTCCTCAGATGAGGTTTTATTGATGCTTGGTTCACAGCAAACGGCAATCAGTCATCGGAGTAACAGCATGCAGCGACCAGGGGCCTCGAGCTGGGGAGCACTATCTTGTCACTTGTCAGCGGGACATAGTGACAGACTCTGTCGGTGGAGTAGTGCCCGCTCACTCCTGGTCAGTCTGCAGTTTATATAGTCACATCAAAACAAGTTCACACATTACCTCATTTGTTTTTCAAGTCCTGAATTCTGCAAATTCATCTAGTAAATATTTTTACCAGTTTTACCATTAAAACTAATGTAAATTTGGTGTAAACAAACTGCCAAATGTTTTTCTCAGTGACTGCATAGTCACTGTGTGCGTCACTGCTCGTGACTTTACTTATCTTAACGCTACACACACATTTTGTTTTGATCTATCACAGCAAACAACATGTTTTTTATAAGTTTCACAAAATGGGGTCAGAAAGCAAAATGGGAGTTGTTTGGTTCACTTCAGCAATGTTCCATACAGTCCACCCCCTGGCACGGGAGACACCCTAAGGGGTGGCTTCCGGGCCAAAGAGAGCAGTCAAGTCTGAGGAGAGATCAGGTTCCGTGTATCTTCCGACCTTAAAGGGCTGCAAAGTTTGTAACAAATTGTCATGTCCCGGTAAATGTAGGATGTCCAGGGTGGCGTCCCGGCCTTTGTACTCCATGAACCACGGGATATGATCGGGCATCCTGTGGGTCAAAAGGATGCAGTCATATACAGAGCCTGCGACGACGATGTACAGTCCTGTATTTTGTTGTATATCTCGCAGAGTCCAGTGGCGGTTCCGGGAACGGCCTATTACATAGCGCCTGAAAAGGTCGTCCATTATACCAGAATGAAGTGAACACCCAATGGGTTAGGAAGAGCTGCGGAAGGGAAAGTAATCAATATTATCCCTGTTGTCAACCTCCGAGGCGGTGAGGGCAAAATTGGGAGGAAAGAGAAGGACAGGGAGATCATGGTGATGCTCAACATATTTCCAGAGATTTAGTAAGTATGGCTGCAGGATAGCTTTCCAACAGAGTATTCGGAGTGTAGGAGCAGTTTTAATCCTATAGGGGACAATATAGTTCCTGTGGAGAAGGGAGAAATCAGGGAAGTATCTTCTCCATGGTCCTTTCCTTAAAGAAAGATGAATATTGATATACCATTGCCAGGCATTAGAGAAGCCACGGTACTCATGGTCAGATTTCAGGGCTTCCGTGAGAAGGCCGAGAAGAAGTTGGTTATGCCTAGGGTATAGGCGATCACACGAGAATAATCGCCAATGATTGGCAAAAAAGTGTTGATGAGTCCATAAATGACAAAGTAGAGAAGCTAGACGGGGCATCGGGTCATTATAAAGGAATCTGAAGGAATCTGAGCAGAGGAGGCATGTCTCCCCTCTGGGGGAGTAAAGTCTGGCTAATCTATATAATGTGTAGAAGGTGTCAAAGTTCCAAGTTTTGAGGGCTGCAAGCAGAAAGAAGTTCCTTACATGGAACTGGCAACAAAGAGGGCAGTGGGCAAAGTGTTGTAGATTACGTTCGTCCAAGGTGTTTTCGGAACGGGGGAGGTGACGTCTGACAGTTCTGGAAGATCTCTTACGTGGAGGCATTCTGCAGGAGCAAAAGGAGATAGTTAGGCCTGTAGGGAAGGAGGGGCATAGATGATGGATTTTTCTCTTTTGAGAGTCACATCCTTCGCCACAGATCTACAAAGAAGTAAGCCAACCTTACTGAGGATCCATGCACATATAATAAATGCCACCCATGTCATGCCTTCTTTTATCCAATGCAACGGATTCCATCGGGTAATACAGGCAAAATCCTTTGTAACGATTCTGCGGATTGTATTCAGCAGACTGCAGTCCTTAGACATGGTGTGGGAAGTATGTAGCGGAGTGAGCAGGTCATGTTGGACCATAAGTTCCGCTTTCTGTACCTCATGTTTGAGGTTAGCGATGCCATGGACAATAGAGTTATGAAGATTTTCCAGGACAGGTTTATTTTGTTGGAACAGATTGTCCAAGGCATCCATATGTGCACGAATGTTGCGGTAGGTTTCAGATTCCACCTCAGGGGTTCTGAAGAAGGCATGTAGGCCAAAGGTGTGATTGGAGATGTAAGAGACCGAGGTCAGTACTTGGTTGCCTGTTGCAAGTCCATGATGTTTTACCATCATTACATTGTGATGTATATGGCAACCAGCTGTCAGGGAAAAGATTTTGCTGTAGGAGGCATTGTGCCATCTGGTGATGTTGTAGGTGGAATCATCACAGGTAAGGATACTGTAATTGCCTAAGTCTTGTATTTTGGTGGCGGGCTCATACAGCGTGATCCTGGAAGTGGGAGGTTCATTATTAAAAGCATTAAAGGCAATAATGGTATTCTTGCCAAAGGAGTAAGTATTGTCCGCGGGGAAGAACCAGTTCTTATCCCCCCACTGAGTCCAAAACATTTTATCATAAGGAAGTACCCAGGTGGTGCCAATACGTTTTGGAATTGCAATGGTATGATAGGCAACAAGGGCAGATGAAGTAGAGATCTCCCAAAGGTGTAGTTCACAGGATCCAGCCTCACAAAAAGATTCCTGTGTGGGGTCCAAGATAGTGATAGAAGAAGAAGTTTCTCTGCCAAGTCCAGTCAGGAAAAGGTTCCTGAGATCTTCCTGTGAGGCTTGCAAGAGGGCTTCTATATGGTGGCATTCCTGTTGTATTCGAAGGTGCTCCAGTTCCTTATTGAAGGTTGAAGTGGTGAATTGTACCTGCTCATAGAGGGCAGAGAGTTCCTTGCGCATAAGTTCCTGTTCCAGATGCATTTTATCCACAAGGATAGCTGTGGCATGGAGGTTTTTAGAAATCCCGTGTATGACACGGGTTTGCGAGTCCACAAGATGTTGTATGGAGTTAATCTGGATCCGTAATTCCTCAGTCATAGCTCCGGCAATGAGGGCACCAATAGCAGCTCCAGTCAAAAAGGCACCAACAGCCGCAAGTTGCAGAGGGCGTCTCATGCTGCGGCTGCCATGGAGGTTGAAATATAAGTCTGGAGTGAGGTAAGGCTTACGTTCGCCACACATTTGGAAGTCATTAGCAGAGAGGGCAGCGAGGTTGAGACGCAGAAAGATAGGTTGGATGGTTGGCTTCATCAACATTCTGACAGGTTGGTAGGTCAAGGGAAGAAAACCCGGGGCTTCCGTGGAGAACATGGGCTTGTAAGGTGGGAAGATGACAGCACGGGGGAAGTGCGCGGTAATCCAGGAGTGGGACTCATTGAAGCCACCTCTGTGAATGAGACAGGGTTCCAATCCATGGGTTCTGTAGCAGTCAGCATGAGTCATCTTGTATGAATACACATAGTGTCTATGAGCATAATTGTCAAAAAGATCTGTGTGGTTCCTGAGAATATTGTGGGACACCATGTCAAAGGTGTGCCACCTGTTGTTAGGTCCAGGAAGAAGCATGTAAGAGTAGTGTGGTAAACGTCCCACCAAAGATTTGTATTTCCAGCTGGAAAAGTTCATTCCTGCAGTGGACCACCACGCCAGAGTCTTGTTGTCAGCAGCTTCAATGTGGTAATGCAGGATGGTATCAAACAAAGACAGAGGAGAGCATCCAGGTGGCAGCTTCTCATAAGGTTCCCGCGGAGGTGGATGTTGATCCAGCTGGATTTGTACTTCTTCAATAGCGGGGTATGTGAATCCCAGGATAGAAGCAGTTGGTTCAAGGTTGTACCTAGTGGACCTCTCAATGGCATATGAATAGCTCACCGCAGTTTTGTTGTAAACATCCAGGGGGACGTCATAGACAGAATAGTTGTATTGCATGGACCTATGCACCCCCTGAATCCTTTTCATAGCAAAGGGGCCCCAGTGGCAGTGCTTCCATTGCCATGGGGTGGAATAAGGTATTCCTAGAGTGTCCTTGTGGGGGCCAAATGGAATAGAAGGAAGGGTCACATTATGGATTTGAGAACGAATGATAGGGTCAGTCCAGTTAATGACGGGGATAAGGTCAGGCAATAGCCGCTGGTTGGATCCTGGTGAAGGTTTGGAGGCACCCCACAAAGCGGGCCTAAGGAAAGGGTCTGGGCGGAGGAAAGAGATATTCATCCGCTGAGACCAAATGAGCAAAGGGGAATAATAAGAGTAATAAGGAGAGCACCCTTCACAGGAACGCACAGAGGAAGAAGAATTGGCATAGTTGAGGAGGTAGATATGAGTAAGATTCCAGATAGGTCTGGCCTGTTCAAGGGGAGTTGAAAAATTGCCGAGCCATGTCCAGGACATGACAGTGTAATTCATATCTTTGGAAAGAAGGTGAAAATCTGGGAAGGAATGGTCACTATCTCTGTAGGAAGTGAAAGAAGAAAGATGGTGGTCGTATGCAATGATAGAATCAGTTGTGTTGTCAGCATACATCAAGTAGGAGATATGAAAGAGGGTATCCAACACTGCAGGTTTGGGGATATGGCAATTGAAATCTTGTAAATTCACCGAGGTAGCATATCCCTTCAGATATACTTTCATAGAGCACCTTTCAGGGGATTTATCAATTATTGGGAAGCAAAGCCAACCCATAGCGGCGTGGCCTTTGCCAGATGGTACCACGTCCGCAAAGATGGAACGGATGCAGAGAAGGACACGTAAAGGGGAATATGAGGGTGCAGAGTATTTAGGAGTGCCTAAAAGAGAATTAAAGGGTTGGGGAAGGGGATCGGTAATTACCATGGGATATCTCCACGTGTGGGTACCCAATGCCATAATATCCCACCAGGAAGAGATGGGCGGAAAGGAGTCATTGGTAATCAATAGGTCCGGTCTATAAGCATTAAGCAATTCAAATCTACCAAAAATAGGCAGATTGGGGTAATCAGCCACACAAGAGACCTTGGCGGGGTTCTGTTTGCCAATCAAGTCATTAACATCGTCACTGGCGTTATAAGGGAGGCGGAGTTTCCGCACAAAAGCTGAAATGTTAATAGGGCAGTAAGTTCCAAAGGGTTCCTCCAACATAGGAGGCCATCGGAAGGTGGGTTTGCAATAGTCAATGGAAGTGCCAGTGGCACACATATCATAGGACTTAAAAGTGGGGACCTGTTCGGTGGAGGCGGGGATAGGGGCAGTAACAGTAGGAGTATCAATAGGATTTGCAGTCCTTGTGTCCTTCTTCTCATCATTATCTTCCTTATCCTCATAGAAGTATTCCTTATGCACATCATCTTTCTGGGTATCACCCCTAGGGTTATAGGAATTCCATAACTCAAAGGTCTGGGCGGCCAAGGAGAACTGGGCAGCCTTTTGACATGTAAAGTGGCCTTCATTATCCTCAAACTGTTGCAGAATAGTGACATTGCAACCAGTGAGTGCCACCTTATGTATATAGTAATAAGGGGTTAGATGTTTATAATAGTACACATATTGAGGCTGGTGGGCCCAGGACTCCCTGACAACTTCCAGTAAATGACATCGAAGGGGGTTTTCCTCCAAAACATTAGTATCCCCAATATCTATATTGGTGGGGTCTGAATCTGTGGCATGCCAGACAGGTGAAAATTCACCTGTAACATTAGCTTTATAGTATTCACTACATTGGTCTGGTGCAATTCTGCGGGAGTATTTAGTACAAAAGGCATATTTATTCCAAAACAGTTGGGCCATGGCTGTTTCATTACTGAGCCACTGATGACTCCTAAAATACCATGGAAACACGGAGTCAGGTCTGGATAAATTCAGGTAATGGTGGATCCATTTCCTATGTACCATCTGGATGCTAGTCCAGTCCGCGCGGTTTTGGAACCATCGCGTGGGAGGAGGTGTGGGGAGCGGGGTGGTGATATCGCCCTGAATCACAACAAAGAATGAAAAAATTAAGAGGATGAGGATCCTAGGCATAAAGTGTTGTTTGGGAGATAGCCACATTTGTACCACAGGGGATCGAGGCAGGCAATCACAGAAAAATTAAGCTGATAAGAGCCCAGTGAGTGAGAATGGTCAGGGGAGATACAAGAGTTAGGAGCAGGGGAGTAGGTGGAGCAGTCACGGGACCTGCACCACGTGAAGTGAGAGGCTAGCCACACAGCGGCCAGTAAAAGAGTAGTAACCACAATAAGCTTACACCCAAATGCTAGTGCACAAATACAGGAACGGGGCATATCTACATTGGAGTAGCGTCTTTCACCTTGGTAAGGCGAAGATCACCCTTACCAGATGTAGTCCAATAAGAGTTCCCTGGTCCTGAGGCAACAATGTTGGCAGGAGTGAGGCTAGAGTCCAGTCTGTCCTTGATGAGGATTCTGTCAGATGAAGGTGGTGGATCGGGTGTGGTCCCGTCGAGAGGCTGGACGTCCGGAGGGTAAGTTTCCTCAAAAGGGGAGCGGCGGTAAGCTCGTGGTCTAGAATTGAGTTCGAAGGTTGCTATAAGTAAGGCTTTATGCAGTGGGGTGTCAGATAATGATGATAGCTTAAGTTTTAACAGTGCATTGAAACGTTCAATGTGTCCAGATGCTGTTGGATTGTATGCCACATGGAAGTTCCATTGTATATTGAGATCAACAGCAAACTTCTGTACCAATTGTCCTGTAAAGTGTGTGCCCTGATCAGAACTAATCACATGGGGGATCCCATGGTGAGCAATCCATGTCCAAAGGGCAAATATAGTGGCAATCTGATTAGGCTTGGAGGACATGGTAGCAGACCCCAGGCCGGTGCAGCAATCCACTATAGTGCAAACATAGTGTTTCTGCCTGATGGGTCCTATGAAGTCTATTTGTAATGAGTGATTAAATGCTCTTGGAGATGATAAGTGTGATGGAGGATTTCTCCTAAACCTTTGCAATAAGTTAGGGCAATTAGGACAGCGCCTTATTGCCTCCTTACAGGCCCTCCAAGTGGTCTTTAGGTTTCTGTCATTACACCATTGGTATAGTCCATGGGTGCCTATATGTCCCATCTGTTTATGGAGTGTTGTAAGTTCAGGGCCCAAAATCTCCAGGTTATCTACTGGAGGTTTGTGCACCTCCCACTGCGGTTTTCTTTTTAAAGTTACTTTGGTGTCTTCATGTTTTACAACCTTCCAAGGTGCAGCATTAGTCAATCTTATAGCTGCAATTTTGGATATTTTGTCTACTAAATCATTATTTTTAGAATTTTCATCCAATCTATTTGTATGTGCATCTACATGTGTTACAAATATCTTAATACCAGAGTTTGCTAATTCCTTCCATACAGTCTGACCCCAAACGGGTTTTCCATTGATACAATAGTCAGTGCGTTTCCACTTAGCTGACCATATGGCTATGCCATTACAAACGGACCATGAGTCAGAGAAAATATGAATGTGCTTTCGGCCTTCCATAAGTGAATGTTTCACAGCCAAATTTACTGCTACAAGTTCAGCCATTTGTGCAGAATCATCCACCCCCTGGTCTGTCAAGATAGTCTTATCAGCTGGGCGGTAAGCCGCAGCTTTCCAATGGGTCTTGCCATTAACCACAGAGGAGGAGCCATCCGTAAACCAAGCATTGGCATGGCTGTTTGAAGCTCCCCAATGACCGATAGGGGAGGAGGGCTCTTCCTTTGGAGAAATGGGCAACTTGACCAGGGGTTGGGCACAAATTTCCTCAGTCAACCTGCCAATTGCAGTGTTAGACTGAACCAGAGAATCTTGTAGAGCATTTTGAAGGTACCATTTCCATTGTAAAACTTTAGGTTCAATGGGAAGGCCTTTTAGTTGGTCCTCACTCATTTTAATCCAGTTTATGAGTGGGACAGGAGTTCTAATAATCAGGCGTTTGTTAATAAGAGAAAAGCCCATTGCCTGTAATGCTTGACATAAAGTCCAGATATACTTCTCAAATAGAGAGTATCTGGTGGGTGCATATGGGAAACGTTTGCAATAGAAGCCAACCGGTCGTGACACACCGGGGGTTTTAGTATATATCCCCCAGTTACCATAATCATTCATGAACAAAATATCCAATAATAGGACTTCACCTGGTTGTGGGACATATAATTATGCATACAGGGAAATATATTCCAAGGCAGTTGTAAAAGCTAATTGCTGTGCTGACCCCCACTCAAAATCACAAGCCTTTCTAGTTACTTTATACATAGGTTGAAGTATAAGCTGTAAGAAAGGAATATGCAGTCTCCAGTACCCAAATAGGCCAATAAGATGTTGGGCTTCAGTTTTGTTTCTGGGTGCTGGGATAGCCTGCAGTTTGTCCAGTACCGGGTGGGGGACGGAGGGCCCTGTGGAGGACCACTGGACACCTAAAAACTTAACGGATTCCAGTGGGCCTTGCACTTTATCAGGATTTATGGTCCAGCCTTTGGATGTAAGAGTAGAAATTACCACCAGTTTAGCTTTGTCTGCTGCCTCTTTGCTATGTGCACAAATAAGTATGTCATCCACATAGGAGAAGACCTTCACATCAGAAGGAAGTGATTTCCATGGCATAGTTTGTTGGATAGCACCGTGTGCTATAATGGGGCTATTCTTATACCCCTGTGGGACTCTAGTGAACTGAAACTGTTGAGCATTCCACGTAAATGTGGTATACTCCCTAGAGTCCTCATGTAAGGGAATAGCAAAAAACATGTCAGAGAGGTCAATAGCTACAAACCACTTAGGTGCATAATCCCTAATTTCCTGAAAAATACCTTCTATGTCTGGTAAGGAGCCGGGCATTTGAGGGGACAGCTTATTAATATTCCTATAATCCACTGTAAATCGCCATGACCCGTTAGGCTTGCGGACGGGCCATATGGGGCTATTATAATTAAAGGATTGGGTGCGTTCTACTATGCCTTTAGCGAGGAGATCTGACAAGGTTTTAGAAATATCTTCATGGCCACCTTTAAGTGGATATTGCTTTGTGAAGGATGGCGGGATCCGGGGAAAATGAATAGGTTGTATAGCCACAGTGGGTAGAAGGGTAACACTGCAGCATTTAAGTCTTTTAAGGGGCAGCCATTTTCCAAAAAAGGACGGGATATAGTCCATACCAAGGATACAATGGGGGCTAGGGAGGACAAGCACAGTGCAACGTAAGGGTTGCCTGTCATAAATAAACAAGGTAACATTATAATGAAAAGCAGTAAGTATAGTGCCAGAGATGCCCTGCACCTGTGCAGGGGTTCCCTTGCCCATGTGAGCCTGAGGGATGATAGTAGGATCTATTATTGTAATCTGGCTACCGGTGTCAATAAGGAAGCGGGAAGAGAAGGGAATGTTATCACAGACACCGGAGATAAGAACAAAGGGACGGTTCTCGTCTAAGGAAATGCTCGTGGGAAGCGCCGGGAAGGGCGGTTCCAACCGTTGGGGGTATTGGGGGCCCTGGGTGGGTTGCGATCGCGATTCCGACCCTGGGGCCTTCTCCCAAAAGATTGTTGTATCCCGGGGTTTCTCCGGAAAGGATTCCTTACTTGGAAGCCCAAAGGTGGGCGAAACCTTTGCTGAGGGGGGAAGGGTTGCCCCTGGTGGCGGGGGGATAATGGCCCTGGACGGGCTGCTCCACGTTGGCCAGACGGGGGCGCCCGAGCACCGTTTTTTGGAACAATGTTCCGAAACGGCCCACAAGGGACAGGGCGTGGGGTGAAGGGACGTGGGGGAGTTCGCTGGACAGCTAAGGTGAATGGGGGCATCTGCTGAAAGGAAGCACGTACTGGGAAGGACATTTTATGGTCCATCTGAAGGTCTCTGCACTGTTTGAAATGTTCAAAAACCTCGAACAGGGTGTGCATTCCTGCAAGAGCCGTAGAGAGCATATATTTGAGGTTGTCTGGTGCTCCTTTCAAGATAAGACGACGAATGGAAGGAGTAAGTGGGACCCGCAGTGGGTTAATTTCGGGGTCCGGATTATATATTTTGCAGAGGACTCCAAGCTTCCGTAGCAAATTAATGCCATCGGCAGGTGTATGCCAGCGAGTATGGCTATCAAATTGACTGAGATCCAAATGAGGAAAAGCCAATTTCCAAGCCATAGCTATCCAGTCAAACAAAGAATGCACATCTGTGGGCATCGATTCCAGTAAAGCCATAAGGGCTTCACAGACTGCTGGGTGCTCAATGGTTATTCCCGCAGTCCTCATCTCAGATGCTGAAAGGCGGATGTTATGGGCACCTTTCTGCCATAGCATGAGGAGGAAGTCTGCATCAGACAGGTTACTCTGGGAAAAGTCCTGTCTAAGCTGCATAAGTTCACTTCTAGATAATTCTCTAGTCTCCACTACGTGGTCAGCGCCGGCAAGAGAAAGACCACGAGAAGGTGTAGAGGTCTTAATTGTGGAGACGGGGTCAGAGCTGTAGGTGACCTTTAAGGCTTCAGAAATGGATCGATCTTGGGAGTCATATATGTCCTGCAGGAAAGGATTTTTAGATTTCTCAAGCGCTTCCCTTACCAAGCATTTGCCTTTAAGTCTATCAGAATCAACATCATCTATTACTTTGCACAAAATACTAGGGATCTCTTGTTTATCTGCCCGGGCTAAAATAGGCTCGACAATATCCGGACTGCTAAGGCAGACCTGGACAGAGTTTCCCTTATCATATTTAGGGAATTTATTTTGTACAATGCGTTCGCATTGCCTCCATGGAGATTGTGGTTTGAGTTCATGTTTATCAGACTTGCCAAATGTGAGCTTCTTAAAGAGCTTATCTATCCCTAGTCCTGGAGCCATTTTATCAAGCGGCTTGTACAATAAAGTTTAAATAAAATCCAATTCCACTTTAGAGTGCTAGCACTATCAATAGAACAAACAAGTGTATGCAAAAGGCAATCGTATTTGGTAAGGAGGTGAGTACAGAGTCTAGATTTTAACCAGCACCAAGGCATAAAAGAGAAATGTAAAGCCTACCAGGTTTACAAGTTGGAGTCCAACAGGTCGCGAAGTTCCTGGGTTTTGCTGTCGATAAGAATGTCGAGGAGGTCAATAATCAATTCAAGACAGGCCAGGAGCACAGTGATATGTAGGGGAGCCAGGGTGGAAGGCGTCCGACTGCTGACTACGCCAACTGTCACGAGCACGTCGTAACACTTGCGGCCTGTACTGGATCGGGAACCAGGTAGGAATAAGATAACACTCACGTAGCCGGTCGTTGGTCCTCAGATGAGGTTTTATTGATGCTTGGTTCACAGCAAACGGCAATCAGTCATCGGAGTAACAGCATGCAGCGACCAGGGGCCTCGAGCTGGGGAGCACTATCTTGTCATTTGTCAGCGGGACATAGTGACAGACTCTGTCGGTGGAGTAGTGCCCGCTCGCTCCTGGTCAGTCTGCAGTTTATATAGTCACATCAAAACAAGTTCACACATTACCTCATTTGTTTTTCAAGTCCTGAATTCTGCAAATTCATCTAGTAAATATTTTTACCAGTTTTACCATTAAAACTAATGTAAATTTGGTGTAAACAAACTGCCAAATGTTTTTCTCAGTGACTGCATAGTCACTGTGTGCGTCACTGCTCGTGACTTTACTTATCTTAACGCTACACACACATTTTGTTTTGATCTATCACAGCAAACAACATGTTTTTTATAAGTTTCACAAAATGGGGTCAGAAAGCAAAATGGGAGTTGTTTGGTTCACTTCAGCAATGTTCCATACAGCTGTGTAACTTGCAAAAAAATAACTTGAGTGCTCTGTGCTGTAATGAGGTAATGATGTGGTATTGCCCCAAGATAAGCTTGACATTGCCCCCAAGTTGGAGACACGTGCAACTGACCCCTAGTAAGATAACTAACTTCCCTCAGACCAAGATGGGCTGGCAGAGTCTGATAAAAAGGGTTTAAAAGGACTCATGATGAGCCTAACTCCAGTCCCTGTTTTACACCAATGATGCCCGTGTTGCGCCAAGCCTGAAGGGGACTCACTGACTTACTCATTGCTTGATGGACCATCCAGCATCCTGATCGTGACCGAGACGTTCCTGTGGAAGTGACCATAGAGCTGCCCATGTGCATCCTGCCTAAGATGTCTCTGCCTGGCCTGCCTGCCGTGACGTCGATGCCCTCCTTCGCCATCCAACCGTCCTCCCCGATCAGGACTCAGGCCGGAGGGAGTTCCCCAGCGAGATCTCCTGAGCTGTCTTCCTGACTGACCTCTGGGAGTCGCTTCCCTTTGACTCAAGACACATCACACAGGAGTGGACCTTAGGAACGGGTCTCAGTAAAGAGTGAGTCTTGTTTATTCGGGGCTTATAATAATTTAGTGATTAAGTTGTGTGATATTGGTGTGACTAAATGTTAGAATAACTATAATAATTGTGTGATCAGCATCAAATAAAAGCCAATTGATTTTGGACCAAATTTACTCTCATTGACTCCTTGCCGCTCGTGACAGTAACTCATAGGGGCTACTAGGTTATTTAAGTTGCTCAGGTCATAGAAAATACTCAGCTTATAGTGTGGCCTTTGAAGTCATCAAGGCTACTCAGGTTATAACTACTTCACAGATCATATAGTCTACTCAGGCCAAAGAATTTAAAGAGATTACAGAGTGTATACAGGTCACAAAGGCTATGCATATCACAGATGTTATACCAGTAATAGATACCAACAAAGAAGCAACATATTCACAAAGTATTCTCATTCCACAGAAGCAGACATGTCAAAAAACCCAATTATGGGTCAACCCTTGACCCAGGTCCAAAGGAGGGGGAACAGTTTTTATGTGCATATGCATATATCTACTTCACAAATGTTTCAGGTTCAAACAGAAGCTCTGTCCACAAATTCATTTATGCCACTAGAGGGAATGCATGGATAGATATAATTACTACTTACTTGAGGATGCTCAAGTAAGTCTCTTTGGGGAAGTTTATAATGAAAGGAGAAATGCAGAATTTGTTTCCATTATAATCATAGCATTTTTACCTATTACTGAAACTAGACCAAAGTTAACACTTTTTTTATAAGAGCAGCCAATCACAGGGTTATTGGAAACCAGTTGTAAATTTACCCCTCTCAATATGGCCTCATGTATGGCCCTTAGAAAGGCCATACATAGGGCTGGGGATATAGCTCAGTTGGTAGAGTGCTTGCCTCACAAACACAAGGCCCTAGGTTTAATCCCCAGCACTGCAAAAAAAATTAAAATTAAAAAAAATAAAAGAAAAGAAAGGCCATACATTGGGCATAGGAGGCAATAATGAACAAGTGTCCAAATGTTCTCTATGGTTACAATGCTCTGGCCCTTCCAACCCACAGCAAGTTATTACTCATATTCAAGCATATATACATGATTGCAAATGTCTGTCAAATTGCCTTTTCTGTAGGGACCTCTGTGGTTCTGACTGCCTTGACATCATAATGGAAGATTTTCACTCCTGTCTTGGTAGAAAAAATGACCATTGTCTACGGAAAAGGTGGAAATCCTGGAGGCCCTCATTCAAGAACAGTTATAATTGGGACATATTGAACCCTCTACCAGTCCATGGAATACATCCATTTTTATCATAAAGAAGGAATAAGGGAAATAGAGTTTATTATAAAATTTAAGAGAAATTAATAAATGTATATGACCTATAGGTCCCCTTCAATGTGGATTGTCTAACCCTAATCAAATTCCTCAGATTTTTTCCTTATATGTAATAGACATAAAATATTTTTTAATACTCCTATTTTTCCTGGTGATTGAGGTAAATTTGCTTTCACAGTTCCTGTATTTCAATTATCATTAGCCTGTTGATAGATATCAGTGTACATTTCTTCCTCAAGGTATGTTAAATAGCCCAACATTATGTCTACAGTTTGTGAATAAAACTCCTCAGCCTTTCTGACAATTATTCCCACATACTCTTGTTTATTATTATATGGATGATATTTTCATTACTAGGCCAATACTTAACAGAAGATTCTTTAACTAAATTGCAACACATTGTATTACAATCTGGCCTCCATGTGGCCACAGAAAATATATCCAAAGACAACTCCCTATTAACTATTTAGGACACAAAGTACTCTAATGTTACTCATATTCCAAAATTTACTTTTCCTTCCACATTTTCCTTCGTTCATTTACATCAATTTTTAGGGCATTTAAATTGGGCCCAACCATATATTCTTTTAACTACTGGTATGCTGTCATCCTTTTTTCAGATGTTAAAAAAGCAACATAATCCCACCAGCTTTTTCTAGTTAACTCCTCCACTTCCTACAGCTCTTTGGTGTGTTAATGAGAAATTATCTACAGTTTTTATAGATAGACTCCCAACACTCAATGTTCCTTTATCTCTAATAATATTCACTGGAAATCCTTATGCCTTCTCTGCAGTTGTTGCCATGTATAATCAAAGCTTGAGTATAATAGAGTGGTAATACTCTCCTCAGCTTATGCTGATATGTATGCTCAATTGATCTCAGATAGTCACACTTGCATTTTATCACTTACATCTATCTGTTACATTTGAGCTTACAGGAACAGATTTTCATGTACTTTATCTTATGGAAAGACTTTACATTTACAATACTTACAATTTTCATTATCAAGCTATCTTAACAGACATTTTAGCTCCTATTGCTTTCCGTGCACTTCTGGATGAACACCTTTCCTTATTGTGTCAAGTCTCTCATGCTCTTTCTATAATCTTCTCTTTTCTGATTTCCAATGGGATTACTGTCTATACTGATGGAGGAAAACAATAGGGTGTAATATTTATATTAATTGATAAAAAATGGACAGAATGTTACACATTGCATCAAGCTTCTCCTCAGGGGGCCAGATTCACTGCAATTATTTTAGCTCTTTGTAAGTTTTCTATTGCCTTAAACATCATTACAGATTCTCAGTATATAAACAAACTGATGCCTCATATTTCCTCTGCAATTTTGTCACCTCATTTGGACTCTAATTTGTTATGCCTGTTTATCACTCTTTAATATCTTTTACAGGATTATACAGCTCCAATATTTCTTGCTCACTTACGTAGTCACAGTATGTTTCCTGGACCACTCACTGAAGGAAATGCTCATGCTGATGGTGCTATGAAAACCTTTTATTCTCTCTTTTCAGATGCTCTGAAATCATACAATTTTTTCATCAAAATTCTTTAATGAAAGCATTTTCTATTTCCTCTCAACAGACCTGTTTCATCATTAATAATTTATCTCATTGAATACCCTTTTGTTCTACTTGGGAAACCATAAACCCTCAAGGTTTAGATTCTAATGGCCTATGGCAGATGGATATAACTCATTTTCCTCCCTTCTACCCCTATTCTTTCTTACATGTTACCATAGATACATCCTCCAATGTACATTGTTCAGAGAAGGTCTCAGCCTTTATCTATCATTTGCTCCTCTTCGTTGCCACCAAGGTAATCCTCATCATTTAAAAACTGACAATTCCCCTGCTTATACTTCTAGCACATTTTCTCAATTTTGTAATCAATAGAATATATTTTTAACACATGGAATTCCCCACTATCCTAGTGAACAGACCTTAGTTGAACATGCACACCACACACTTAAAATGTGCCTTTTAAAACAAAACCAAAAAAAGGGGACCTAACCTCACTCATATTAATAATGTTCTCAATATTTCCTTGTTCACAGTGATTGCTGTTAATGTAGAATATGAGATAATACACATTGCTGCTCCTCTGCCTTGGACAGACACTTCACCCATAAGGAACCACTACCAATGATTTATGTAAAATACTGAATTCCACCAAACCCTGCTTGGCAAATCCCTTTACCGTTGATTACATGGAGGAAGAAATATGCTGCTACTCTAACTCCTACATTTCCTGTCTGGATTCCAGGTGTGTGAGACCCGTCAATCATTATGAGTTGGCATCAAGGACTTCACAATCTGATTACCAAATTCCATTTGATTCTGGATGGAGTGAACCCTGATTGAAAGAAGGAAACTCCAAAAAGTACAAGAGGCCATAGGGGCCCCTGATATTCTAATCATCTAGTGACCTGGGGGGATATAAATATTTTAACAACATCTTCCCAAAAATTGCTAGGCCAGATGGGTTTAAAATGTACCCTGAAAAATTTTTACACCTCTCTTTGTAAAACTTACACAAATTTCCAAAACTATGCTGGTCATTGTTGTTATTTCTCTGCTGTATTCCTGTTTGTTGGTGGTGTCCTGTACAGAAAACTTTCATCTTTGGCTTCTTGCAGTCATTAAAACATTTGGCTTTAATTAGCAGAAATTGTTAGTTCTTCTGAAATTTGTATCCACCAAAATGTAGATATGGGATCTGTTCTTTTTATGTGGTGCTTAAACCTGTAACTATATTGCAACTAATATGTTTCATGGAACTCATTTTTTTTTTTTTCCTCTCTCCTTTTTTTTTTTATTTATTTATTTATTTATTTTTTTTACGTTTACATAGGGTAATGATGTTTATTATATTTTTCCCCTCCCCCCCACCCCTCCCACCCCTCCCACCCCTCCCACCCCTCTTTTCCCTCTACACAGTCCTTCTTTCCTTCATTCTTACTGCTCTCCTTAGCCTAACTCTAAACCTAACCCTAAACCTAATGCTAGCCCCTCCCACCCCCCATTATATGTCCTCATCCGCTTATCAGCGAGATCATTCGTCCTTTAGTTTTTTGAGATTGGCTTATCTCACTTAGCATGATATTCTCCAATTTCGACCATTTGCCTACAAATGCCATAATTTTATCATTCTTCATTGCGGAGTAATATTTTATTGTATAAATATGCCACAGTTTCTTTATCCATTCATCAATTGAAGGACATCTAGGTTGGTTCCACAATCTGGCTATGGTGAATTGAGCAGCAATGAACATTGATGTGGCTGTATCTCTGTAGTATGCTGATTTTAAGTCCTTTGGGTATAGGCCAAGGAGTGGGATAGCTGGGTCAAATGGTGTTTCCATTCCAAGCTTTCTGAGGAATCTCCACACTGCTTTCCAGAGTGGTTGCACTAATTTGCAACCCCACCAGCAATGTATGAGTGTTCCTTTTTCACCACATCCTCGCCAACACCTATTGTTGCTTGTATTCTTGATAATCGCCATTCTAATTGGGGTGAGATGAAATCTTAGTGTAGTTTTGATTTGCATTTCCCTTATTACTAGGGATGTTGAACATTTTTTCATATATCTGGTGATTACTTGTACATCTTCTTCTGTGAAGTGTCTGTTCATTTCCTTAGCCCATTTGTTGATTGGATTATTTGTATTCTTCGTGTAGAGTTTTTTGAGTTCTTTATAGATTCTGGAAATTAGCGCTCTATCTGAGGTATGGTTGGCAAAGATATTCTCCCACTCTGTAGGCTCTCTCTTCACATTTCTGATAGTTTCCTTTGCTGAGAGAAAGCTTTTTAGTTTGAATCTATCCCAGTTGTTTATTCTTGCTTTTATTTCTTGTGCTATGGGAGTCCTGTTAAGGAAATCTGATCCTGAGCCAACAAGTTGAAGATTTGGACCTACTTTTTCTTCTATAAGATGCAGGGTCTCTGGTCTGATTCCGAGGTCCTTGATCCATTTTGAGTTGAGTTTTGTGTAGGGTGAGAGATAGGGGTTTAGTTTCATTCTATTGCATATAGTTTTCCAGTTTTCCCAGCACCATTTGTTGAAGAGGCTATCTTTTCTCCATTGCATATTGTTGGAACCTTTGTCTAGTATGAGAAAATTGTATTTATTTGGGTTTGTGTCCATGTCCTCTATTCTGTACCATTGATCTACCTGTCTATTTTGGTACCAATACCATGCCGTTTTTGTTACTATTGCTTTGTAGTAGAGTTGAAGATCTGGTATTGCAATACCCCCTGCTTCGCTCTTGCTACTGAGGATTGCTTTAGCTATTCTAGGTTTTTTATTCTTCCAGATGAATTTCATAATTGCTTGCTCTATTTCTGCAAGGTACATCATTGGGATTTTAATTGGAATTGCATTGAATCTGTATAGAACTTTAGGTAGTATAGCCATTTTGACGATATTAATTCTGCCTATCCAGGAACATGGGAGATCTTTCCATCTTCTAAGGTTTTCTTTAATTTCTTTCTTTAGTGTTCTGTAGTTCTCATTGTAGAGGTCTTTCACCTCTTTTGTGAGATTGATTCCCAAGTATTTTATTTTTTTCGATGCTATTGTGAATGGAGTAGTTTTCCTAATTTCTCTTTCTGAAGATTCATCACTTATGTATAAAAATGCATTGGATTTATGAGCATTGATCTTGTAACCTGCTACTTTACTGAATTCACTTATGAGTTCTAAAAGTTTTCTGGTGGAATTTCCAGGTTCCTCTAAATATATAATCATGTCATCAGCGAACAGGGATAGTTTGAGTTCTTCTTTTCCTATTCGTATCCCTTTAATTTCTTTGGTTTGTCTGATTGCTCTGGCTAGAGTCTCAAGGACGATGTTGAATAGAAGCGGTGAAAGAGGGCATCCCTGCCTTGTTCCAGTTTTTAGGGGGAACGCTTTCAGTTTTTCACCATTTAGAATGATATTAGCCATGGGCTTAGCGTAGATGGCCTTTATAATGTTTAGGAATGTTCCCATTACCCCAATTTTTTCTAGTGTTTTGAGCATGAAGGGATGCTGTATTTTATCAAATGCTTTTTCTGCATCTATTGAAATAATCATGTGATTCTTAACTTTAAGTCTGTTGATATGGTGAATGACATTTATTGATTTCCGAATGTTGAACCAACCTTGCATCCCTGGGATAAAACCCACTTGATCGTGGTGCACTATCTTTTTAATATATATTTGTATGCGATTTGCTAAAATTTTGTTGAGAATTTTTGCATCGATGTTCATTAAGGATATTGGTCTGAAATTTTCTTTCCTTGATGTGTCTCTGTCTGGTTTAGGTATCAGGGTGATATTGGCTTCATAGAACGAGTTTGGTAGGGTTCCCTCCTCTTCTATTTCATGGAATAGTTTGAGGAGTATTGGAATGAGCTCTTCTTTAAAGGTTTTATAGAACTCGGCTGAGAACCCATCTGGTCCTGGACTTTTCTTTGTTGGTAGGCTTTTGATGACCTCTTCTATTTCATTGCTTGAAATTGGTTTATTTAAGTTGTGTATGTCCTCCTCGTTCAGTTTAGGTAGTTCATATGTCTCTAGAAATTTGTTGATGTCTTCAAGGTTTTCTGTTTTGTTGGAGTATAGATTTTCTAAATAGCTTCTAATTATGTTTTGTATTTCACTCGTGTCTGTTGTGATGTTTCCTTGTTCATTCCGAATTTTAGTAATTTGAGTTTTCTCCCTCTTTCTCTTTGTTAGTGTGGCTAAGGGTTTATCAATTTTATTTATTTTTTCAAAGAACCAACTATTTATTTTATTAATTTTTCCGATTGTTTCTTTTGTTTCGATTTCGTTGATTTCGGCTCTGATTTTAACTATTTCCTGTCTTCTACTACTTTTGGTATTGGTCTGCTCTTCTTTTTCTAGTGCTTTGAGCTGTAGTGTTAACTCGTTTATTTGTTGATTTCTACTTCTTTTTTTGAATGCACCCCATGAAATAAATCTTCCTCTAAGTACTGCTTTCATAGTGTCCCAGAGATTTTGATATGATGTGTCTTTGTTCTCGTTTCATGGAACTCATTTTTGTTTAAGAAGATTAACAGCATTTCTCCCCTCTCCTTAGGATTTAATAGGTCACCAGGTCACCATCCAGCTCAACAATTACATAAAAGGGCTATATACTTAGATAAAGATTGTGATGATTAGGTTAATCTATTGTCTAAAGCAGAATTTGAGACTTCACATTTCTCTTTAGTTGGTATTCCTGCCCTAGCAGTAGGAGCTTATAAACAGAAAATGGGGCTTACCTGTGCTATGGTAAAAAATATAAATTACACATCAAGGGCAATTACTATGCTAATGAATGAAAACAAAAGCATCAAGCTATTCTTAATAGTAGGACTTCTATTGATTATTTGCTTTTGTTACATCATAAGGGATGCCATAAATTTAATAACCTGTGTTATTTAAATCTAACTGATAACACTAATTCCATTCAAAAGGAATTGGATCATCTCAAAGACATTGTAAAGAAGGTGCAACAAGATGATGGAGGTTAGAATTTATGTTTAATCTCATGTCTACCAAATTTTACATGGATCAAACAGCTTTTCGTTAGAGGATGTTTATGGACACTTGCCTTTATATGTTGTACTTAGTTTTCCAATGTGTGCCTTACTTTCTCCCTCCACCCTCCTTAAACAAAAGACAAGTCATATCTATTCAAAAGGTCACACAAAACAAAAGGTTGGAATTGTAGAGGTTCAGGCCATGAGAAATTACAGAGGAGCATAAGTCCTTTGAGCACACACCTCAGATGATGAAGACCTTCTGTTTCTCTGACTTGGAAACATTCTGCAACTCCTCTGTCCTGGACCCATGAAGATGTTATCTTCTTATAAAAACATTTGGTACTACAGGACTCTGAGAAGCAAGTTATATGATCTGCACATGCACAAACTAACTGCACTAATGTATCCTGATATATCCCTGCAGTAGATAATAAAATGGAACTGGCTTTCCCAAGGAAGTCACTCCTTATTTTATGCCATCCTGTATGCTTGCCTCTTTATTTGTTCACCCCTTAACCTTTACAATCTCAGTTGTGTAGGGAGGGCACTCTGAACTGAAATGAACACACTAAGTTTTGTTGGGAGGGATCATACAGGGAATCTCTGAGGGGCTTGGGGAGGGAACTCGAAGTATCACAAGGAATCTCTGAGTTTTATAGTTGTGGCCTTTGAATGAATGCACAAGGATTTTTGGTAAATGGTGTTTGCTACCTGAGATGCATGCATATTTTCTTTTGAGATTTGTTGAAAAGGCATTCTGAGCTTTGTATGGAGGACTCTTGATTGGGGTGTACAGGGAAGGTGAGTATTAAGTGAGTATTAAGAACTCACCAAGGTGTATAGTGATATATCTCTAAAGTGAGTAAGGAGAGATCTCTGAGATTAATGGGGAGAAAAAACAGATTTTAATGGATGGCTCCATGAGGTGTGTAACAGAGCCCTCTGAGTTGTAAAAGTAGAGCAATCTGATAAATGTAGATAGGCACTGTGTGGTGTTATTCTCTGAGATGTATATGGATTGTGCAATGATGTGTGTAGGAAGGGTTTCTCAGGTGTGTATGGATGGCCCTCTGAGTTGTGTAGGAATGGTGCTTGATGTAAGTTGGGAGGGATTTCTGAGATGTGTCATTAGGTGTCTGTGAAGTGTGTATGAAGGGAAGGAATCTCTAAGGTGTGTTATTCAGGCTCTCTGAGGTGTGTAGGGATCTATTAGGTGTGCAGAAGGTATATATGAGATGTTATAAAGTACTTTTCCCTGTGTAGTAATGCAATCTCAGTTGTGTATTGAGTGCCCTCTGAGGTGAATACAGATATTTATCTGATATAAGTAGGGAGAACACACTAATGTGTCTTTTAGAACAGTAAAGGGAATCTCTGAGGTGTGTAGGTAAAACCCTCAAAGGTGAGTAGGGACAGCTTTTTAAAGAGTAGTGAGGTCTTTCTAAGATTTGTGTACAGGATTTCCTGAGGTGTGTAGCACAGGTCTTCTGAGGTTTGAATTAATATCTCTGGCATTTTTATAGAGTACACTCGGGTGCATAAAGGAAGTTTTTTGAGTTTAGGTGTTGCTCAATGAACTGTGGAGGAAGTGTCCTTAAGATGTGTAAGGATGGGATTTTGAGTTCTATATAAAGGATTCTTGATATGAGTAGGGAGGAAATTTTTATGTGTAGGGAAGTGTGTTTGAGGTGTGTAGGAAAGGTTCTCTGAGGTGTGAAGGTGAGTTCTCTTCATTTTATAAGGAGGGCTGTATGAGGTATGATGGGAGGACCCTCTGAAGGGTGAGGAGGGCTTTATGAGTTTTGTAAGAGTGCTTATTGACATGAGTGGGGGGGATCAATTAAGTACACCTCTTTGTGGTGTATACAGGAAGCCAGTCAAAATAGCTTTATGATGAGTGTAGTGAGGGTTTCCTGATGTTAGTAGAAAGGCTCTCTGAGGTGTTTAGAGAGTGCTTGAAAAGGAGTATAATGAGTACTCACTTAGGTCTATAGGGATGTGTCTCTGAGGTGTGTAGGTACTTCTCTTGAGATGAGTAGTGAGGGCTTTCTTCAATGTACCAGGAGGGCACTCTGAGATGTGCAGGGAGGGTTCTCTGATTTTTGTATGGTGCAAATTCCAAGCTGTAGAGGGAGAGTTAGGGGTAGTTTTAAGGTCAACTTGAGGGCTTTGGATTTGGATTAGGGTTAGATTTAGGATTTGTATTTGAATTATAGGGATAGTGTTAGAGTTAGGGAGTTAGTGTTAGGTTTAGATTGAAGTTAGGGTCTGGATCAGCATTTGAATTGTATTGGGAAGGCTTCTGTGATGAGTTCAACTGGCTCTCTAAGGTGTGTTGCAAAGATTCCCTGAGGTGAGTCCACAGGCTTTCTGAGGTGATTAGAGAGGGTTTCCAAAGGAGGATGGTAAGTACTCACTGAGGTATGTAAGGAAAACTCTGAGTTGTGTAGGTACAGTTCTTAAGATTAGTAGTGATGAATTTTTTTTGATGTGTTAGCAGGACATTAAGATGTTTATAGAGAGGGTTCTTTGAGCTCTCAGAGCAAATAGGGAGGACAATATGATGTGTGAGAGCTCCATTACATGTATTGGAGAGCCCACTGAGGTGAGTTAGGAGACCTCCCAGAGATGCAAAGGGAAGGATATCTGTGAAGTGTAGAAAGGGCTCACTGAGTTGTGTTTGTATAGCCATTTGGGGTGAGTAGTGAGAGCTTTCTGAGATAAGTACGGAGGACAAACTGATGAAGAAGGGAGTACACTATTAGGGTAAGGGTTAGGGTTAGAGTTTAGAGTCAGGTTCAGGGTCATGATTGTATCAGGGAGGGCTCTCTGATAAGTAGGGAGGGCTTAGGGTTAAGTTCAGGATCGGGGTCAGTATTTGCAGTTTGTAGGAAGACCTTTGTGGTGAGTTGAAAGGGTTTATGAGGTGCGTATTTAGGGCTGCCTGTCATCAGTTAATAGGCATTCTGATGTATTTAGAGTATTCTTGCAAGGAAGTTTTGTCAGTAGAATTGGGTTGCAAAGCTGCATAATTTGTTCTCACAGAGGTATGCAGGGACACCTCTCTGAAGTGTGTACAGAATGCATTAAAAGTGAATGGGCTTTCTTTGATGTGTAAATAGGGTACTCTGAGATGTTTTGGGAGGCACTTTAAGATGATAGTTTGTGGCCACTGAGCTGTGTAGGGTGGGCACTATGATGCATGTAAAGGGGCTTTATGGAATGGGTTTGAGGTCTCAGTGGTGTGTGGGAGGATTCCCTGAGGTGAGCTTGGAGGGCTTACAGTGGTCAATAGGTAGGGTGCTCTGTGAATTATAGAAAGAATTTAGTAAGTTATGTTTGGAGGGCCTTTAGAATTGAGGCATGAGAGCTCTGTGAGATGAGTAAGGAGGACAAAATGAGGTAGAAGGAAGGGTACTATGAGATTAGGGTTAAGGTTAGTTTAGGGATAAGGATTTGGTCAAGGTCAGGGTCAGTGTCAGTATCAGGCTTTCCATGGTATGTAGGGAGGGTTTAGGGTTATGGTTGGAGTAAGGGTTAAGTTCTGGGTGAGAGTCAGTATTTGTGATACATAGGGAAAGCCTCTGTTGTGAGTCAAAATTGTTCTCTTAGGTGTTTATTGAGGATTATTTGAGATGAGTAGATGAAATTTCTGAGGGGTTTAGAGAGTGCTTGAAATGAAATACAGTTAGTAAAGAGGGCTTGGTTAGTATAACTCATACTCACTGAGGTATGTTGGGATTTCTCTCTGAGGTGTGTAGAGAAATGTAGAGGTGAGTATGGAGGTCTTTCTTTAATGTGTAGGAAGATTACTTATAGGAGTATAGAGAGAGCTCTCTGAGGTTGGTAGATTTTGGCCTGTGATCTTGTAGAGGGGGCATATAAGGTGTGTAGGAGAGCTCTATGATGTGTGTCGGATGACTCTACCATGTGTGTGGATGATCCTTCTGATATGAGTGGGTAGGGCTAACTCAGGTGTATAGTCAGTGTGTACTGAGATAAGTAGAAAGGATGCAGAAAGTTGTTTTCAGAGGACTTTTAAGATTAGTAGTGGAAGCTCTGTGAGAGAAGTAGGAAGGAAAAACTGATATAAAAGGGAAGATCTTATGGAGTGTGGGTGGAACTATGTTGTGAGTAGGTTGGACTCACTGAAATGTATAGAGAAGCTCTCTGAACTTTGTAGTGTAGGTTGTCTGAGGTGTACAGTGAAGGCTCTTTGGAATGCATAGGGGTAGCACTAATATTTGTAGGAAGGGCTCTCAGTGGTGTGCAAAGAGATCTTTATTAGGTGATCAGTGGGATCTATGAATGGTGTATGACTGATCAGAAATGCTTTCTCTGTTGTTCAGGGAGGAAACTCTGAAGTGAATAGTGAGATCTCTCTGATATGAGCAGGGAGAACAAACTGAGATGCAATGCGTGGGTTCTTTGAAGATAGTACAGGATATCTGAGGTGTTTGGGGAGAGCACTCGTGGAGTATAACCATGGCTCTCTGAGGTGTGTATGTATGCTTGGAGGTTAGGAAGGGTTTTTGGTGAATAGTGAGGTCTATCTGAGCTGCGTATGTAGCTTTGCTAAGGTGTGTTGCATGGCTATTGTGAGGTTTGAATTAATGTCTCTCTGGTGTTTATATGAAATACTCAGTTGTATATGAAAGACTTTCTGAGTTGTTTGGATCTTGCTGAATGAAATGTGGAGGAAGCATTTTGAAGGGTGTATATGGATGGCACTTTAAGGTGTGTAGGAAGGGCTCTTGATGTAAGTAGTTTGGAGTTACATAGATGTGTAGGTGGTGAGTTTTGTGTGTAGGAAATGTTCTTGGAGTTGTGAAGGTGGGTTTTCTTCAAGGGAGAGCTCTCTTACATATGTAGGGAGGTCCCTCTGAAGGGTGTAGGAGAGCTTTATGAGGTTTGTAGGAAGGCTTCTTGCTGTGAGAGGGAGGACTCAACTAAGTAAGTGGGGCTTTTTGTAATATATAGGAAAAGCCTCTGTGGTGAGTGGAAAGAGCTCTCTGAGGTGTGTAGTGAGACTCTGAGGTGAGTAAAAATTCCCTCTGAGGTGCTTAGAGTGTGCTGTTAAGAAATATAGTTAGTATAAAGGTCTTGAAAAGGTGTGTAATTTGTACTCCCTAAGATATGTATGGATGTCTCTCTGAGGTATGTAGTGACAACTCTTGAGGTGTTTAAGGATGACTTTCATTGATGTGTATGTAGCATATTATAAGGTGTATAGAGAGGGGTCTCCAAGGTTGGTGGTTTTTGACCACTGTTGTATAGGGAAGACTCCATGAGTTCTGTAGGATGGCTATATGATACATGTCCACAGGCCCATTTACTTGGGTGAAAGGACCCTCTGAGGTGAGTTGGGATGGCTTACAGAGTTGCAAAGAATGTGTGCACTGGGACTTGTAGAAAGTGCTCAGTGAGTTGTGTTTGGAGGGCCTTTTGAGGTGAGTAGTGAGAGCTCAGTTAGATGAGTAGGGAGAACAAATTGATGTAGAAGGGAAAGTTCTTTGAGGTTAGAGTTAGGGTTAGGCCCAGGATTAGCATTTAGGGTCAGGGACAGGAAAAGCTCTCTGTAGTATGTAGGATGGGCTTAGATTTATGCTTAGGGTTAGGGTTATGGTGAGTTTCAGGGTGAGTGTCTATATTGTGAGGTATAGGAAAGGTCATTGTGGAAAGTCAAAAGAGTTCTCTGAGGAGTGTTATTGCGGGCTCTTTGAGGTGGTCATAGAGGACTTGAAAGAAGTATAGTTAGTGGGGGGATCTTTCAAAGAAGTACAGTTTGTACCCTTTGAGTTATGTACAAACATCACCCTGAGGCGTGTAGGGACTGCTCTTGAGGTGAGTATGGTGGTACACTTTGATTTATGTGAAGGGTATACTGAGGTATATAGAGTAGGCTCTCTGGGTTTGGTAGCATGCTGCCTCTTAGCTGTGTTGTTTAAGTTCTATGAGGCCTATAGGATAGTTCCATGATGTGGGTTAGAGGACTAAAAGACATGAGATTGAGGATCTTCTCAGATGAGTTGGGAGGACTCACTCAGGTTTATAGATATTGTGTGCTGAGTTGAGTAAAAAGGGCTCAATGAGTTGTTTGCAAGGCCTTTTGAAGTGAATAGTAGGAGCACTCTTAGATAAGTAAGGAGGACAACTAGATGTAGAAGGAAGGGCCCCATGAGTTGTGGAGGGGCTTATATATAGTTAGAACTTGCTAAGATGAGTAGGATGGACTCTCTGAGTTTGTTATGAAGGTACTCTGAGGTGTGTAATGAGGGCTCATTGAAATGCAGAGGGATGGCACTCTGGTAAGTGTAGGGAGGACTTTCAGAGGTGTGCAGTGAGATCTCTGCTATTTGAGCAGAGGGATCTATGCAGGGATTAGGAGGACTATATTACTCAGTAGAAATGCTATCTCAGTTGTATAGGAAGAGCCCTCTGAAGTGAATAGTGAAATCCCTCTGACATGAGTAGGGAGAACATTCTGAAATTTGATGGGAGGGATCTTTGAGGATAGTAGAGAGAATCTCTGAGGTGTTTTTGGAGGACACTCAGAAGAGTATCATGGAAACTCTGTGATATTTGTAGTTATGATCCTCAGTTGAATATGGAGGCTTTTTGGTGAGTAGTGAGGGCTACATGAGATATCTATGTAAGTTTTTCTTGAGATTTTTTGAAAGGGCATTCTGATATTTGTATGGAAGTCTCTCTGAGATTTGTAGGGAGGACTCTTGATTGCAACACATAGGGAGGGGGCTCTGAGGTGAGTGTTATGAATTTGCTGAGGTGTGTATTGATGGAATTCTAAGGTGAGTAAGGATAGATCTCTGAGATGAATAAGGAAAATAAACTGAACTGTGAAAGGAGGACTCCAGGAGGTGTGTAACAGGGGCCTCTCAATTTTGAAAGTAAGACATACTGATGTGTGTAGAGGTGCAGTGTTTTGTGTGTAGCATCAGCTCTTTGAGTTGTATGGGGTTGGTAAATGTGTGTAGGAAGGATTTCTAAGGTGTGTGGGGGTGCCCTCTGAATTGTGTTGATGTGAGTAGGTAGGGCTCTGAGCTATGTGTAAAGGTGACTGTGAAGTATATAGGAAGGAATCTCTGAGATGTGAAGTAAGGGCTCTATGTGGTTTGTTGTACACATGCTCTCAAGTATGTAAGGAGGTCTTTATTAGGTATGGAGGAGGAATCTATGAAGGTGTAGGAGGGTTTTTGCCTTCATATGGAATCTATGAAGGTGTAGGAGGGTTTTTGCCTTCATACAAGTGCTATTTCTGTTGTGTAGTTAGGTTCCTCTGAAGTGAATAGCTGGATCAATTTGATATGACTACATAGAAAATACTGATATGTAATGGGAATGTTCTTTGAGGATAGTAGAGGCAATCTCTGAAGTGTTTAGGTAGTCATTCAACAGAGTATCCAAAGGGCTCTCTGAGGTATGTCACTCCAACCCTCAGAGGTGAGTAAGGAGGGCATTTTGGTGAGTGGTATGTTCTCTCTGAGTTGTGGAGAAATTTGATTTGTTGAGATTTGTAGCATGGACATTGTGAGGTTCAAATTAACATCTCATGGGAGATGTAAGGAGTACTCTCTGGTCTGCAGAGGGAAGGATTTCTGAGTTATTTAAGTGTTGCTCAATGAAGTGTGGAAAAAGTGTCCCTACAGTGGATGAATTTTGAATTGGGTAGGTAGGACTCCTGATATGAGTAGGTGGGGATTACTTATATGTGGATGGAAATGAGTTTGAGATGTGTAGGAATGATTCTCTGAGGTATAAAAGCAGGTTCTCTTTGTTATATAGGGAGTGCTCTCTGAAGTGTGTAGAAGGGCTTTATGAGGTTTGTAGAAAGGCTTATTGGCAAGTCTAAGTGTTAAGTGAGTAAAAGGGCTATTTGTTTTGTATAGAAAAGACCTCTGAGGTGAGTCAAAAGTGTTCTCTGAGGTTTGTAGTGTAGGCTTTCTGAGGTGTTTAGAGTAGGCTTGCAAAGAAGTACAATTAGTATAAAGGGACTTTACACACTGGTTGTGCAGCATCCATACAGAAAAGTGTGGTTAATCCTGCCTGGGATTTGCTTTGGTGAGGAGGGTTCCTCTCAGGACCTGTCTCTGAGGCTCCAGTCACAACACAATTCCTTGGGCACAAAATATCCCACCACTGCTTGCTGTCTTCCTTCTGCAGGATAAGTCAGACCTCAGTCCCCTGCTACTCCTAGCACAAAGGGTGGAATATTCATTCTCTAATATTTGCCTATTCATTCTCTAAACAGCTTCCCAACTGACCACTCTTGAGGCAGAAGCCCTCATTTTGACCCAAAGACGACTCAATTCATTCTTTGAAGTCTCTCCTTTTTGATATCTGCCTGGAGATTTTTATACCAACAGAAGGCCAGAAGTGTGTCATCAGTAACATTCTGTGCCCCTCATCTGCCTAAATGCATACTGACTTGAAATGCTCCCTGACAATAATAGAAGGTCAGGAGGGCTGGGTGTTTTTTACAGTTTTCTAAATAATAGGCCAAGTGTCTAACAATGGTAGGTGCTGCACATACATTTGAGCCAAGAATGAACCTAACAACTTATAGCCTAGCTACCTCAGGTGCAGGACCCACTATGTCAACCTAAGAGGTCATTGTTCTGTTCACATGCAGGTCAGGAACCTTCCTAAATTCAGGCCACAAACTCCTTCCTAAATGTGGAAACTCTTTCCTGAGATTTCAGAGCAGCATGGCCTAAGGCAAAGAACTTCTTTACAGGTGACAATACAGCCCACAGGGAAGACCAGAGCAGTTGGCAACATGCTCTATGAGACCAGGCCTGAGGCAAACACTCCTAGGGTTCATCTACTTGGTTTTGTAAACAAACAGGCAGGGTTCTCTTCTGAAAACCTTCCTTTCCACAGAGATAACTGAGGTTCAGAATGATACCCAGCTGTCCAAATCCAAACCAAGTGATGGTCATGTCCCAGGCCTTAGAGATGGTACAAACTATTTACACAGCAGCTCCAGCATCTTCTTGGCACTGGCCTAATTTTGGCATGAATACAAAAATCCATGGACATATGTAGTTTCCCTTTCTGCAGGTCAGGTGCAGGTAATCTACAAGATCCTGCGGGATGAGTGCTGGGAAGATTTCAAATACATAGGACACAACTAATGATTAATCTGTGGCATCTTCTCCATAGGTTGGGGAATCCAAAAGGAATATTTTAACACAGAAACAGTAGTCAAGAGTGTCAAGGGAAAACAGAACAAAATATTTTCCTTTCATGTTCTCAGGGGATATCACACACACACACACACACACACACACACACACACAAATATATACATACACCACACATGCACCAATACACACACACACGCACACACCACAAACACACACACACACACACACACAAACCCCTATTTAGTGTGGAGTTTTCAAAATGGGAATCTGAGTGGTGGGCTAGCCTCCACTCATTTGAAATCTCCTCTCCTATCTCACCTCTGGTCTCCTGGGGAAATATCACCAGAGTTTTGGAACCCAGCATTGATCCAGTACTTCCACACTCAGAAAAGGTCCCTACTCATAGTTTTCCTAATATTTGAACATCCACGTATCAGTAGGCAGCAAGATCTCATGGCTCAGAACTTGCTGTCTCAACAAAAATGAGCAGAATAGGATTGTATGTGGACTATGAGTGCCTACTTACTGGGTTCCAGGTTTGTGTTCCATAGCCAAGGAAATGAGATCACTTCCTTGGGGACACCTTACCTGAGGCCCTTCGTCATGTAAGATATTTCCAAAGGTCCCATGCAATGCAGGCTGCTCTTATCTTCCCATGACATATGCCCAAGTGGACAAAGTTACACCAATATACATTGGATCAGGTCCCCAAACAGGTCTAGTGTAGCAAGCTCTCCTGGTTTTCGGAGACAGAGCTTGGTTCAGACCCATCCCCTCTTTCTGCCCATGTGTGATCCTGAAGAAGTCATTATGCATTGCAGGGCCTTCATAGCTTCCCCGTATATCCAGGGATTATTCTAGCATCTGCTTTTGAAGTTGTCAGCAGATGTAGGTGCCCATACATAAATGTACTTCATGGGAAAACCTAACACTAGAATCATGTGTTGCAATGCACAAACATACAGTTGAAAAAACAGGAAGGTGAAGAACAGAGGATGATATGCAAATCTACTGTGACATGAGTCCCACAGTGAAAGAGGGTAAGTGAGCTCCTCCCTTGGCCATGTTTCCATTCTGCACCAATGGAAGGTTTCAATGGCTGATTTACAGAGATAGCCTCCCCATGATATAGCCCTGAAAATGGTTCTTGTGCAATGTGGAATTATCTAAATTTCTCTTCCCATTGTATAATGTGGTTATACTACAAGGAACCCTAACCCCCACAGCATCCCTGTGCCAAAAGACTTTAGCTCCCTACACTTTTAGTGAATCTACATCACCATCTGGTTTCAAAGAAACAGAAATCAGCAAGGGTCATGAGATTTCGCTTTGAAGGTAAATCATGGAAAGTCTTGTTTCCATCAGGTTCCATATATCTTGAGCATAAAGCACTGTTGAGATTATAGAGCTTTGTTGAAAAATTTGGTGTGGTAGCTGGCAGATGCTGGGGGACACTTTGGAGTGGCAAGGAGCTGGAATTTCTGTACTTCCATTTTTAAGTGCCTCATGTAGGTGAAAATATTTTGGTTATAAAATTCACTGATGCACATGTTATATCAAGAAGCTAGGATGGTGTTAATTGACCAAGAATTTGCCCAATAGCATGGTCATAACCATAGGAGAGGACTTCATTTACTCCATAGCTTTAGGGAAAGACTACTTTGCTTCTCTCAGAGTAGCACCAAGTCACATCCTTTTGTTTTGTGTATAGTTGAAGACAGAGTTTTCTCCTATACTAACAACTTTAATTTGGAAAGAAGGCCCCAGCAGTAAAAACAAAGAAGCATCTCAGAAGGCTCTATTTTTTAAATACCTAAGGCTACAGGAGCAGAGAGAAGGACAGGAAATATAGTTTGAGGACTGAAAAG